>NC_141687.1:781320151-781590151 GCF_964263255.1 Lissotriton vulgaris | reverse complement strand
AACCCGCAGTTTCTCACGGTCCGAAAAAGTAAGGCTAGTTCACACGTTCAGAGGCTTTCTTGGCGTCTAGCGCCAGAAGAACTGCTGGAACTGATTTGTGTTCGCCTTTTCCACAAGATGGAAAACCCTTAGTTTGCCTGCCCTGATTGAACCCAGACTGGTCCAGGTGGATCAGTTCTGGCATTAGTGATTCTAGCCTACTGGCCAGTATCTTTTTGTATATTTCGGCGTCCAGATTGAGGAGCGCTATTGGGGGGTAGGATCCTTCCCGCGCTTAGGCAGCACAGAGATGAGGGCCTCCCCCATAGATGTCGTCCCCCCCCCCCCCCGACTCCAGGGAGGAGTTATATAGATTTACCAATTGCGGGATTACCTCTGACCCACAATGTGTAGTTTTAAGTTAGCTATGGCACTGCTCACTTCCTCCGGGGTTATAGGTGCTCCCAGTTCATCGGTCTATGAAGCTGACACCTACGGTAGCTCCACCTCCCCCAGGTATCTTTCCTGGTCATTCAGCTCATAACTCGCTGCCGGATACAGAAGTGGCCAAAAGCAAAGGCCTTGTCTGGCTCCGCAGTAGCATTGACCTCTAAGGCATCCCAATTAGTAACTTGCTAGGTATGCTTGGGGTCATTTCTAAGGAAATATTTCTTGATGGTCTTATGCAATTCGTTGCACTGCAATCGATCCTTTGTGAGGGCTACCTGAAAAAAACAACTCTTGTATTTTGGAGAGGGCCATCGCAGGCCATTGGTGTGCATGGGGCATGGTCCTAAACAGTGATCGGGTGTGTAGAAGTGGCCTGCAGTGCTGGGATTAAAGTCTTACTTGCAAAGATGTAGTCAATCCTAGAGTAGGACCTGTGTGTATGAGAAAAAGTGTAATCCCTATCTTGTTGGTTCATTATGCCCCATGTATCTACTAAGCCCAACGCATAGACGTCTTCTTTCAAGGCTTTGGTAAAGAGGTTAGAGATCGCCCTTTGAAATTGCGTGCTGTCCGGGCCTTCGTCTAATGTTCAATTGAAATCCCCTAATCGGAAAATGTTGCCCTCAGCAAACCTCCCCAGCCATAATAGGACCTTGGATATGAATGCAGTTTGATTGGTTGTTGGGCGCATAGATAGAGGCAAATGGGCAAAGTCGACCCTGCAGTTTCCCCTTAACCATCACTACCCTGCCCTTCTTATCCATGTTGCTTCCTTCTTGCTGGAACTTCAGGGCTCTATGAAAGAGGAGCTCAACCCCGTTGTTCTCGGTCGTGATTGAAGAACGGTAAATAATGGGATATGTCCTGTGTCTTAATCAATGTTCCACAATTTCTGGGGTTTGCCAGGGGAGTTAAGCCCCTTCACATTCCAAGTTAACAAGGTAATTACCATTTATAGTCAATGGTTAGGATACAGCGCCATCCTATATTATTGGGCTCTACCTCCCTCTCTGCCTTACCACTAATGTTCTCCACGGCTGGTCCATGGTCCCCATCCCACCTGCTTGTGAATGAAAAGCCCTCTGTGCACCACTCCGCGCAATAACAAAAGAATTTTAAGACAGAACTTTTGGGGTCAACTTAACCCAAGTCCCCAAAATAAACAGTGATAAAATACATTTATTGTGTGTTTACCGTGGACCATGTTTGTGTTTGGCGAGTTGTGAAATGTGGCGATCTAATCACCTGTTTTTGGGTAGCGTCAGGAGAGATAGTTAGAGGTATATGTATATTACCCTTTCTATTTCTCTTCCAACCCATGAGCCATCACAACGCCGCCCTCATTTATCAGTATATAAAGGAGACATCTAGTCCCCTCCAAGACCCAACCTTCATGGGGCGCCACAAGTGGTCTCCCGGAATTGGTCTGGTCCATCATCAATATAGCAAGGCCAGGAGAAGGTATAGCCCTTCCCCCTACGTCCGAGAGCTATTTCACCTCTCACCCCTGTCCATTAAAGTCGGAGTTGATTATCTGTGATCTCGCCCAAACCTCCAGGTTGTTCCTGTAGCTTTGGCCTTTGTCCTTATCCATTGCACTTGACAAAGTGTTCAGAAGTCAATCCATTCTGCCTTTGTTAATCTCTAATCCCCCTTCGGAGTTATTTACCTTTTAGGAATTTCGCCCTGCCATGGTCCATCTCTATTTTACTCCATCGCCTTTCTCCCTGTGTCACTTTCCGAGGATCCTAGTCCCCGATCTTCAGGACTCACTAGGCTCAACAGTTCCGCCACTTCAACATAGAAGTTATAGTGGTGTTGCTTATTATTTAGTGAAAAAGCAATTACAAAGTTGTAGGCCCATCTATATTTTGTTATCTTGCCGTAGCCTGTCCGTGACTGGTCTCGTTTGTTACTGGAGCCACATGCTTGTATAGTTCACACTTGAATCCTTGGAGGGATATCTCCTCTTTCGATCTTGCTGCCTGAAGAATCGCCTCTCATCTTGTGAGAGTGTAGTTTAGCCAGGATGTCTCGTGGTCTCTTATTCCCTCCAGAGAGTGGTGGGCCCATCCTATCAATGTTTATCTTAGTGCCTCCAGATCCGAGAACTTCTTCAAATACTCCTTAATACAAAGGCTTTCAGGTCTGTCCCTTCCGCTCCCTCCTCCAGGTTCTTCAGGCGAATATTGTCTCTTTGAGATCGGTACTGCCTTTTTTGGATATTGACTAGTAGCTGTTCCTGGAGCCCTTTTGTGGTTCCTGTGCAGCGAGCGGGACTACTAAAACACTGAAAAACTGTACTGTGAATGGCAAAAATATTACATTGTATCATCACTCAAACTGTAACACTAAGAACATTATTTATTGCATATAATGTCCGTGCATGTTATCATACATTGGTAAAACCACGCAGCCAGTAAAGAAACGAGTGTTACAGCATCAATCTAGAATAAGATGTAATGTTACCACCGCCCTGTTAGTAGAACATTATCAGCAAAAATTACATATGCCCAATGAAATGCAGTGGTTTGTGATTGATGTTATCAAATGTACTAAGCGTTGCCAAAATGTTGATCGCCTACTCACCCTGAGGGAGAATAAGTGGATCTGGACCTGTGACACGGTGGAGAGGGGCTTGAATTCTCTCATTGAGTGGCATACTGTGGCCACGATGTGAGTTAATGTAGGTCTTTGTTGATCTTACTTTGGGTCTAGATTTGTGGCATTTCTGAATATATGGAAGTTTCTGATTATGGTCTGATTATCCATGAAGAGATCTGGTGTATAATTGTTTATGGACGGGGCTCCGTCCTGTAGATGACCTCTGAAGAACGGCTATGTCAAAGCAGAGTTTTTAGAGAGGAGTATACGGAGGCCACATCACCATGGCACCAAGGTCCTCCCCACTTTTTTCATACCTTTTTTCATAACTTTTTTCATAATTTGTGTCAAGTTTTTCTTGTGATTTTGGATAAGTTGGTATTGATTGTGGTAATAATGCATTTAGATTCCATTCACTTTAATATACCGACGTGATACTGGCAGAATATGTTTTCTGTGTTGGTACTATTGGATAACTGCCGATACATATTCTTTACTGTGAGACCTTGATACCAGCTCATTTAGGTCTTATTCAGTTTTTAGCTTGCTTGCCTTTGATTTATGGCTAGGGATGTTATGAATTTTTGTAACCCTCACTGGTGTTGGTCCGCGCTAGCAGTACTTACTCGCGCGGCTTCACCCTATACCAAGATGGTCCCCGTCACATGGGACGTTATTACGCCTAAGGCGTACACACGGAAGTGCACTCAGCCCCCTCACGTGTGACGTCATTACGCTGCCAAGGTTTATACACGGAAGTTTCCCGGGTTTCGGATGAGACGCTGACACGGAGTGGTCTACGACGGCGAAATTTCCCTCACGCCATTGAGTAAGTTTATACCTCTGTGCCTCTAGATTAGAGGCTTCAGCTTTTTAGAGTTTTTGATTACACCTACGCTATTAGTTCCGGAGTGTGGGTTGTAACAGTTACTTTATTATTATTTGTAGGTGTCGTGATTGATTTGGGCTAACGCCTGAATCTCGCCCTTGTGGTGGAATGACATGGGGTGTCACTTGGCATTTGTAGTGAGATGACCTTTGGGTGACTTGATACTGATGGCTTTTTTCTTTGTTCAGACATTAGGTTTATGCAGTGCATAACCTTATGACTTCCGGCTTGAGGTCCTGGGTAAGCCCTTTTGCTTTCCAGATTTTTGGTGTGTAATGTGTGTAAATTAGTGTGCTTATGGTGATGGCACGTTAATTATGGTGGCCTTTGGTGTTGGTGGATAGTTTAAGTCTCACACTTAAGGCATGTGTCACAGGTTCAGTTTCACTTTTCCTTTAACTGGGTGGATGATGCCATTGTAGCAAGGTCCTGGTATTTATATATATATATATTTGGTTTTTAGATTTATATGTGCAGCGTATGGTCCTGAAGATGGTCCTATGGATTGTTTTAACCAACTAAGGACTGAAACGTCGACGCCTGGCAACATTTTGCTCATTTCTGTTTCATTATCTGAGTACTAAATGACTGTATAGCGATAAGTACTATTTTGGACATATTTATTGTTTCATGTATATAGAAAAAGTTGCCTGATACTACTGAGAATTCTTTTGCCAACATAGTAGTATTTTTGTTGCCATATTTTAGATTTGTGTACGAAAGAAGATACAAGAAATATTTTGAGTAATAAAAAACTGTTTAAATCTGTTTTCCTTGCTCTTGTTTAACTATTGATCACTTCTGTGGCAATATTGTAAACCATTGAATAGAGTTGAAATAATTCCTACAGGGACATCTGTTAAATTGTTATTGATAATACCCAGTCCCTTTGGGAATATTGGGTGGCTCTGTTGTATGTAAACAAAGCTAGAGGCAGCATGTCCTCCCATTTCCTGGCTTCTAGATCGAGGAGCTTCTTTAGGGTGGTTTTTATGGTGGCGTTGTACCGCTCTACCAACCCATCTGTTTGTGGGTGGTAAGCGGCTGTTCTGATTTGATGTATGCCCAGCTGTGCACATACCTGCTTCATCACTTTGGAAATAAAAGGGGTCACCTGGTTGGTTAGGATTTCTTTTTTGAAACCTTACCCTCAAACACTGTGATCATTGCCTTGGCGATGTTAGTAGTATCAGGGCGCCGTAGTGCTACTGCCTCTGGATATCTAGTGGCGTAGTCAACTATGACCAACACATATCTACAACCACTATGTGAGGGTAATAAGGGGCCAATGATGTTCATTCCTACTCTGCTGAATGGTTCCTCTGTAATAGGAAGGGGACGAAGAGGTACTGGAGGGGGTCTATATATACTGTTTTTTTGGCAGACAGGACATTCCCGACAATACCTTTTTACCTGCTGGTATATCCCAGGCCAATAAAACCTTTTCGTTATTTGTTTCCCTGTCTTCTCAGACCCAAAATGCCCTCCCAGCAGGTGGCTGTGAGCTAAAAACAACAATTTATCTCTGAAAGGGGTGGGTATTAACAACTGAGGTGTCTGAGTGGGGTTCCCTTTCCGATATAATAACCCATTCTTGGTAAAAAAAAAATAAGGACCTACATGTAGGGGATCTTCCTTATCTAGAGCCACCCTCTAAGCCTCTTGTAGGACAGGGTGTTCCTGTTGAGCAGCCCTAAAGTTCCTGTCGGTTTCCCATGGGTTGTCTTCCGGTACAATTGGCATCACTGTGGGAATTCCCTTTTCTGCTCTTCTCTGTTTCTTGCTTTTCCTGGGTTTAGATTTTATCCATTCTGGGTTTTCCTCTCCTGAATATGGTGCTGAGGTCCACCAATAGTCTTCTTTTGTGGGTTCTTGGTTTATCATTTGTGGTAGTTTTGGGTAGTCACTTCCAAGAATGACTTGTTCTGGCAGATTGGGTATGAGACCCACTTTTAGAGAGGTGCCTGGATCATAAGGATGTTGTATTTGAACGTTGGTAGGGGGATATTCTTTGGTATCCCCATGGACACATTGAATGGCTACAACTCCATCAACAGGACCGATCCATGGTTGCAAGTCCTGGTGTCTAATGACGCTTTGTCTACACCCTTTATCAGCCAGGGCCGTAGTAGGTTGTCCATTAACCATTACCTTACAGTGATAAGGGTGAAGAGTCTGTTCATTTGAGGAGCAGTAGTAATTCCTCGCAACCCGATTTCCATGGGCTCTTCCTTCTGGGGGCAGAAGCGTGCAATATGTCCTATTCCACAACAGTGGAAACACTGTGGCCCTGGAGATGGTGCTCTTATCAGGGGTATCCCAGGGGGTCCTGGTACAATATTGATGGGCTCTGGTTCTGTAGTAGGGGATCTCTGTGTATAGTCATAATCGAGTGAATAGTCCCGCCCATGTGCGTGGACCCCGGCAATCAAAAATAATCTCTTAAGTTGTCAAATCATGCAGAAACTGCAAAGACACTTAAGAGAGAATTTAAAGACAAATAATGCAGCCTATATCCACAGGCTACACTGTCCAGTACTTCAACTAGAAATTCCACCAAATAACACCACACACAGCACAGCCTACCCAGTTTCTACCATAGAGAAACTTGCCTCCACCAGTAAAAGACTCTGGAATGATAGAGAAGAAGGCATGGACAGACAAGCCCCATAGGCTGCCATTATGTGGCTTAAAATAGGATACTGTGCCTTTGAGAACTTTCCAGAACTTCTCCCAGTATCCCAGAATGCATAGCAGGTCCCTCTACTTTCAGTCCTTTTTTTCCGGCTCCTGCTAACAGGACCCTGGCATTGAGCTCTCCCTTGTTTCAAGGGTTTATTGGATATTTTGGCACTTTTGTGTTTTAAAAGTGTTTCAGTTTAATTTCTTGGTGTTCTCTTTCTCTTTTGTGTGCTGGTTCAGGCGTTTTAGGGCTCTAAAATGCCTGGTCTTTCTGATAAGTGTCCAGCATGTGGGAGGAAGAAGGCCAAGAGTGATCCACACAACGTCTGCATCGTCTGCCTCCCTGAAGATCATGTCCCTGAAGACTGTGTCATCTGCCAGCAGTTTACTGCTCGGACTCTGAGGGACAGGATGAAGATTAGGCTTTCAGGCCTTGAGGAGAGGCGTCTGCAGGCTGCAGGTGGGTCTGGGCAGGCTGGGAAGGTTCCCTCTGCCTCTGCTGAGGCCTCTGCGGGGCTCCCCAGAGGCAGGAAGTCCAGCAAACGGTCCCGGTCTCCGTCGACGTCGATTGCATCGACGACGACGTCGAGAGGGATGACGGCGGTGTGTTCCCCTTCTCCCCGGGGCTCCGGGTCGAGACGGCGTGACGGCTCGACGTCGAAGGGCCTGGAGAGGTCGCCGTCGAAGCCACCGTCGACGTCAGCGTCATCATCGACGTCGGAGTCTTCCTATCGACGTCGGAGACGAAGTGACAAGCATCGGCGCTCGCCGTCGAGGCGACACCGCCGATCGCCGTCGAAGCACAGGTCGGCGTCGAGGGGCTCCTCGACGTCGGTGGCATCAAGACGGAGGAATCGACGCTCGTCGTCGAGGACTGAAAGTTCGGCGTCGCGGAGGCGGCGTACGACGTCACGGAGGAAGAGGTTGACGTCGCGGGGACGGCGTTCGACGTCGAGGAAGAGGAGGTCGACGTCGCAGAGGCGGCGCTTGACGCCGGAGTCGTGGAGGCGACGTTCGACGCCGGAAAAGCAACGCTCAGCGTCGAGAAAGAAGAGGTCGGCGTCTAGGAGTCGTTCTGCCTCTCCAAAACGGCGCAGGAGGGATTCTGGTCCCAGAAGTCAGACTGCTTCTAGTGGAGGACGCAAGAGGAAGCGATCACCTGCTGATGGGGCTGGATCTCAGCCCCCTTCGCCTAAGGAGTCGTCGGGCTCGGTGTACTCAGAGGTGTACACGCCATCTCGGCCTAGGTCGCCACCTCCGCCTGTACCTAAAGAGGATCCTCCCCCCAACCCTCCGCTTCCATCAGGCGACCCTCCGCCTCCAGTTCCTCTGCATGGGCCCGCCCCTCGGTCGGTGGTTCCTCCGCCGAGGTCCACTTCGTTGCCTTCTCTGCCTGTACCTCCTAAGGGGACCCCGAAACCTAAACCCCGAGAGGAACCAAGGAAGACCCCACCACGGAAACCTGTGGAGCGGCCACGGGCTGGCAGGTCTCGCTCTCGCTCTGGGAGGAGGGAGAGATCGCGACACAGAACGTCCACCCGGTCGAGACGCCGCCATAGGAGGCACGACTCTCGCTCTCGCACAAGGTCCTCTGGTACCAGGGACTATTCTCCGACCTTGTCGGGGTCACCAGACACGAGGGTGTCCCCGATTGATGACCTGGTGGCGTTCCATGATGTCCTTTTAAGGGGCGCTGCGAAGTTGGACATATCCTTGACGGTGCCTACCCCTAAGACTTCCGTCATTTTTGAGACATTGCATCAGAAACACCTGTCTCGTCCACTCCTGCCTCTGGTGCCGGGCCTGGAGGAACCGGCTATGGCCCCTTTTCTCACCCCTGCGGTGACGAAGGCGGCTCCATCGAGGTTGCTGAAAAAGTACTGGGCTCCCGATTCGGACCCGGCCTTTCTGAGGGCGGAACCCCCTCCGGACTCTGTAATTGTGACGGCGGCCCGCAAACAACATGCCACCACCCCGTCATCCACGGTTCCCCCGGATAAGGAGTCCAGATGGATGGATTCGGCAGGGAGGAAAGTGTATGGAACATCGGCTACCTCCATGAAGGCTGCGAGTGCCACGGCGCTGTTGGGCCGCTCCGACCGCGCCCTCTGGGACTCCCTCGAGCAGTTTGCGGAGCACTTACCTCGCGAGAAGCGCGAGGACTTCAAAGAAGTGCTGAATGAAGGGATGCTGGTGGCGAACCAGATTATCAGCGCTGCAGCGGATTCTTCACTGTTGGCTGCTCATGGGTTTTGCCATGGAGTTAACCAACGACGTCACGCCTGGCTTCGTCTTACGTCCCTGAAACCGGACGCACAGCAGAGGGTAGCCAACCTGCCATTCTCCGGCGAGACCCTCTTCGGGAAGCATGCGGACGATGAGATGGCCCGCATGAAGGCGGAGGCCGAGACGCTCACGGCTGTGGGCCTGGAGAAGCCTAAAGATACGAAGAAGTCGTACCGCCCGTTCCAACGGCGGTTCGGTTGGCAAGGCAGAGGACGTGGCCAGGCTTCGGGACAGTCGCAACATCAACAACAGTTCCGTAAGCCATTCCAGAAGCGCCAGAAGGGCAGAGGAGGCCAGCAGTCGGCTCCGGCGCCCAAGGGCCAGGCTGGGTCTAGGCCCTAGGAACCTACTTCCCCCGGATCTGTTACCCACTCCGGTAGGGGGAAGCATTCAATTTTTTCTGGCAGAGTGGAGAAAAATTACTCAGGACAAGTGGGTGCTGAATATTGTTTGCAATGGATACAGTCTTCGGTTCATGAGCTCGCCTCCGGCGATCCTGCCGGTCAGCTCTCAGTTTCAGCTGCGCGAGCTCCAGGCAGAGGCCGATATCCTGTTACGGAAACGGGCGATAGAAGACGTGCATCTGTCCCAGAGAGGAAGAGGCCTGTACTCCCGGTTCTTCCTGGTTCGCAAAAAGGACAAGAACGAGTTCAGGCCCATTCTGGACTTGCGACAGGCAAACAAATGGATTCGCAGGGAAAAGTTTTGCATGCTGTTGTTGCATCAGATTTATTCTCCGTTGCAACAGGGAGACTGGCTGTGTGCTATAGAACTACAGGATGCTTACTTCCATGTGCCCATTGCACACAAACACAGGAAGTTCCTGCGGTTCCAAGTCGGCGCCAATCATTATCAATACACAGTACTCCCATTCAGACTGAAGTCTGCGCCGAGAACATTCTCGAAGTGCATGGCGGTGGTAGCAGCACACCTGAGGAAGAACAAGGTGTTTGTCTACCCGTATCTGGACGATTGGTTGATCAAGGCATCCTCCTTCTCGGAAGCGCGAGCACACTTCCAGAAGACGTGCGTTCTCTTGAACAAGCTGGGGTTGCACATCAACATGGCCAAGTCTGTCCCGACTCCGGTCCAATGCATACAGTACTTGGGAGCCTCCATCAATACGCTGTCAGCAAGCGTGTCTCCTTCGGAAGAGCGACGATTATCTCTCCTTCGGAAGGCTCAGGCTCTTATGACAACTCCATCTACAACAGTGAGGACGGTGTCTTATCTACTGGGATCGATGGCCTCTTGTATCTTCCTGACGCCACACGCACGGCTGCACATGAGACCGCTGCAGGAGTGCTTGGAAGACCAGTGGGATCAGAGGACAGGATCTTGGGACGACAAGATACGACTGTCTCTGCATGCTCTTCAGTCTCTGAGGTGGTGGTGTTCGGCGGAGAATCTCATGAGAGGGGTTCCCTTCCACAAGGACATTCCCACGCAGACTGTCGTGACGGATGCTTCTCTCCTGGGATGGGGAGCGCATTCCGGGAACCTGCAGATTCAAGGAACGTGGTCACCGATGGAGGCCGCGTATCACATCAATTTCCTGGAACTCAGGGCTGTTCACTTGGCACTGAAGGCCTTTCTTCCGTCCATCCAGACCAACTCCCTGCTTGTACAGACGGACAATACCACCACGATGTACTACCTCAACAAGCAGGGGGGCTCGAGATCACGCACTCTGTCACGGGAGGCGCAGGCGATCTGGCACTGGCTCCTAGCCAGAGGACTGACGATAACGGCCACCCATCTGCCAGGAGTGCAGAATATTCAGGCAGACGCACTGAGCAGGCTGGTTCAGGAAAACCACGAATGGGTCATAAACGACGAAGTACTAGGAGAAGTCTTCGCAAGGTGGGGAACTCCAGACGTCGATTTGTTCGCCACCGCCGAAAACAGCAAGTGCAGAGACTTCGCCTCCAGGTACTACCAGCAGGGGACGCTGGGGAATGCGTTATGGATCAACTGGACGAACAGCTTTCTGTACGCCTTTTCTCCCATTCCCCTGATTCCGGCGGTGCTCATCAAGCTGGCCCGGTCCAGGGCTCGGATGATACTCATCGCCTCGGAGTGGCCCAGGCAGTGGTGGTTCACGGATCTACTTCACCGGTCTCCCCTTCCTCACATTCGGCTGCCGTGCAGGCCGGACCTTCTCACGAAGTTCGGGGGACGGATGTTACACCCCAACCTCTCGTCTTTGAGTTTGGCGGCATGGCTCCTGAGATAGTGCAATATGGCCATCTGAATCTGCCTGAGGATTGCATGGACATACTGAAGGAGTCTAAGAGGCCTTCCACTCGAACTTCATATGCTTACAAGTGGAAGAGGGTTTGTATCTGGTGCCGGTCTAAGAACCATGACCCTACGACCTGTAAGGAAGATGCCATCCTTCCTTACCTTTTACATTTGCGCAGTCTGGCCTTAATGTTCATTCCATTAAGGTTCATCTTGCTGCGTTGACTGCCTAAAGGAAATGCCCTTCACAGACTTCCTTTTTCCAGATGCCTGTGATCAAAGATTTTCTGGAAGGTTTGAAGAAAGTATTCCCTCCTGTCAGGCTTCCTTCGCCTTCATGGGAATTGAATGTGGTGCTGTCCAGATTGATGAAGGAGCCTTTTGAACCTATTCATAAGGCTTCATTGCAGCACCTGTCCTGGAAGGCGGTGTTCCTCGTGGCCATTACATCGGCCCGCAGGGTGAGTGAAATTCAGGCGTTGTGTTGTACTGAACCTTATACTGTATTTCATGCTGCTAAGGTTGTTATGCGTACTCACCCTAAATTTCTTCCCAAGGTTATTTCTGATTTTCATGTCAACCAGACCATAACTTTGCCTACGTTTTTTCAGAACCCTTCATCTCCAGCGGAAAGGTCTCTCCATTCCCTGGATGTTAGGAGGGTGTTGAAATTTTATCTGGATAAAACCAAAGATATTCGTAGGTCTGACCAGTTGTTCATTAATTATGGATCAGTCAGGACGGGTCTTGCTACCTCTAAGCAGTCCATCTCTAGGTGGATTGTGTCCTGCATACAATTATGTTACCAAAAGGCTAATAAGACCTTAGGAGGTAAGCCTAAGGCTCATTCCACCAGGGGCAAGGCTGCCACGACGGCTTTGCTCCGTAACGTGCCGATTGCTGAAATCTGCAAGGCAGCCACTTGGAAGTCGGTTCATACCTTTGCTAAGCATTACTGCCTGGACACTGACGCCAGGGCAGACGCTCAGGTTGGGCAGGCTTCGCTGCGGAACTTGTTCGCACAGTAGTGGCATTATTTTCTTTCTCCATCGCCGCTTTGGTGTGGGGATGGGCTTGCCATTCTATTCACTAGATTATGACTATACACAGAGATCCCCTACTACAGAAGTAGTAGTTTCTGTCCTGTAACTCCAGTTCTGTAGTAGGGGTATCTCTGTTATAGTCATAAGCGCCCGCCCTCCTCCCCGGTGGAGATATTTCTTCATGTACAGGTCTGGCGTGCTTCGCCTTCAAAAAGAACTGAAAGTAGAGGGACCTGCTATGCATTCTGGGATACTGGGAGAAGTTCCAGAAAGTTCTCTTAAAGGCACAGTATCCTATTTTAAGCCACATAATGGCAGCCTATGGGGCTTGTCTGTCCATGCCTTCTTCTCTATCATTCCAGAGTCTTTTACTGGTGGAGGCAAGTTTCTCTATGAGAAACTAGAAACTGGGCAGGCTGTGCTGTGTGTGGTGTTATTTGGTGGAATTTCTAGTTGAAGTACTGGACAGTGTAGCCTGTGGATATAGGCTGCATTATTTGTCTTTAAATTCTCTCTTAAGTGTCTTTGCAGTTTCTGCATGATTTGACAACTTAAGAGATTATTTTTGATTGCCGGGGTCCACGCACATGGGCGGGACTATTCACTAGATTATGACTATAACAGAGATACCCCTACTACAGAACTGGAGTTACAGGACAGAAACGACTCCTTTCTTAGCAAGGGGAGGTCTTTGGAGTCTATGGACCCCTGAACCAGCAGCCTTCCAGGTGCCATCTTTCGATTTTTGTATTTCATGAGCTCGATTATAGGCACTTGCAATTTCTATAGCCGTCTCCAGTGTGAGATTGGCTTGTCTTACCCATCGTTGTATGGGTGGGTAAAGGGAAGCTAAATATTGTTCCAGGTATATTTTAGACATGATTCCGTCTTTGTCAGAGGTAGCTGGCTTCAACCATCTATCGGTCAAATCTTTCTCCCTAAAGAACGGGGCACAAGTGGTTTCCTGTGGACCCTCCTTTATTTGGCGGAGTTTTATCCGGTAGGATTCATCATCGATTCCCAGTCTCTCCATTATACAATGTTTGATATCCACGTAAGGAACTACACCTTGAACGGTAGCAGCCTGGTAGGCGGCTTGTAAGTCCCCCGATAGGAGGGACCCCAAGTACTGTCCCCATTTGTCAGCAGGCAATGAGGCGGCATTAGCTATCCGTTCGAAGTTGTTAAAGAAGAAATCCGGGTCTTCTCCACAGACATATTTCTGTAAAACCATGGAGGGAAGACAGGTGGGTCCTCGTTGTTGACCCAGAGCTTCTGTGAGTTTATCCATCGCAGTACCATGTGCTTGTCCTTGGCAATTTAATACTTTCTGTATTTTGCTTCTATCTTCTTCTACTACGCTCAGGAATCTTTCCATGACTTTGCCTAAGTGTTCCTGATTTTCTGCCATTTTCGCCAAGGCAGCCTCCATCTTTCCGTGAGATCCCACTTCTGACAACACTTGTGGAAGGGCGGGTCGGATATATAAACACGGAGGCTGGATGTATTGTCTGACAGTGGCTGATTTATTATCAGGAAGTACAGGGGGGCAAGGTGATGTGGTAAAACAAGTGTCCTCTTCTTCTGACTCCTCTGGTGTTGTCACAGGGGTCTTGATGTCTTCCAGTATGGGGCCAGTGGCCGTGGCTTGAGACTCCTCCCTCTCCGTGATGGTGTCTGATTCCGGAGGTTCATTAAGGAGAAAAGAAAGAATGAGGGCTGTCAGTGGTATTGTAGTATGAGGTTATAGGCTACCGTCACCAACACCCGGTGGTTTGAAAGCACTATTTCTGAATGAGGCGGGAAAAACAGAGGTGATTAGTAATAGGGGGTTTTGTCTTTTACTGAAGGGTAGTGTGGGGTTTTTAAGGTTTAAGTGCAGAAAGGTTCACGGTTCCGAAGGACTCGAGGGTAATGCGGTGGTTTGGGGGTTAAGTGCAGAAAGGTCCAAGGTACCAAAGGTGTCCATCAAAAAAACAACAACCTCCCTTTTATTCTACAACCCCTCCCTACCCCCACCCTCGGTTTCGCCCTTCCAGACTGCCCGTGAAGCAGTGTGACTCACCGACCCTGCTGTAACTCTCCGGAGTTATGGTCGCTCCTCAGCCTCCTCCGGTGGATGCCACCAATCTTCAGTCCAGTGGTCGTCTTCGCTTGCGGCGTCCTCCTCGCGTTCCCGTATTTCCAACTCGCCAGGCAATTCCGCTTTCGGCTCCTCCTCTCGTGTTCCGCTTCCGCAGGATAACGTGCTCTCCTCTTGCCGAATCCGGTCTTTCAAGGAAGAGGCGTTATTGGTTCTGGGGTTAGCTCCGCCCTCACTGGCTTCCCCGCGGCTCTGCGGAGAAAGACGAGAGGCTGGTAGACTTTCTTCCTGGATCCCGAGTGATCGGCAACTTCCCCATTTATGCAGAGTCCCGGGGAATTCTGTATCTTGTAGGGTTCTTGAGGTATCTGAACCCTTACTCTCACATGGCCACAGAAATATAGCCCACTGTCAATAGAATATGTACATGGCAATTTCTGTCTAACATTTTCAGTAAATGTCGCTCAAAGAAAACTTAATCGCCAAACAGAAAATCGGAAACCAATATAATTATAGTTACGCAATAATCAGAAACGGCAGCCCAAAGTGACTTAGGTATGTAGGTGGGGAAACCCTAAATTAATATTAACAGTAAACGTTGCGCAGACCAAAAAGAAACCAGAGAGCAAAACAAGTTCTAAACTCAAGAATCAGGAAGCGAGACAAGTAAAAATAAAGAGCTAACATGAAAGTAAGGTAGATATCAAATGACAGCATAGCCAAACATATTAAATTACTCAATAGTTATAATGATGAAAGCATTTTGTATAAGCAGAGAACTGTGTCCCTCGTATAAAACTAATATAACTGTAGAAAACCGCTATATAGCGAAAATATATCTCTAATGTAGTACAAGAATAAATAGCATATGCGCTCTAAATTCTAAAATCTGACTCCGCTCGTAAATCCTCTCCCTGGAAAATTCCAGGTTGTTTGGTCTCTGGTTTTAAACCAGGTCTTCCGTTCTTATTAAATGTGAGCTCTTGAAACAGAAAGCTGTCCCTTAAGCTCACCCACACAGCCTCGCCCTCACACCCCCTCACCCTCACGCTTACACACCCTCACGCTTACACACCCTCACCCTCACACTCCCTCACCTTCACACCCCCTAACCCTCACACCCCCTAACCCTCACACCCCCTAACCCTCACACCCCCTCACACCCCCTCACACCCCCTCACCCTCACACCCCCTCACCCTCACACCCCCCCACCCTCACACACCCTCACACACCCTCACACACCCTCACACACCCTCACACACCCTCACTCACTCATCCTCCCAACCTCACCTCACACCCCCTCACCCTCACACCCCCTCACTCATCCTCACAACCTCACCCTCACCCTCACAGCCCCTCACCCTCATACCCCCTCACCCACACAACCTCGCCCTCACACCCCCTCATCCTCACACCCTCACCCTTACACACCCTGTCCCTCACACCCCCTCACTCACACGTACACACTCTCACCAGCATAGCATAACAAAACATAGCATAGCATAACAAAACATAGCATAACAAAACACAGCATAGCATAACAAACAAAGCATAGGATAGCAAAACAAAGCATAGCATACCAAAAAACAGCATAGCATAACACAAAGCATAGGATAGCAAAACATAGCATAACAAAATAAAACATAGCATAGCAACACACAACAAAGCATAGCATAGCGTAACAAAACAGCATAGCATAACAAAAAAAAGCATAGCATAACATAACATAGCATAGTATAACAAAACATAGCAGAGCATAACAAAACACAGCATAGCATAACAAAAAAAAGCATAGCATAACATAACATAGCATAGTATAACAAAACATAGCAGAGCATAACAAAACACAGCATAGCATAACATAACAAAAAAAGCATAGGATAGCAATACATAGCATAGCATAACAAAACACAGCATAGCATAAAAAAACATAGGATAGCAAAACATAGCATAGTATAACAAAGCATAGCATAGCAAAACATAGCATAGCAAAACATAGCATAGCATAACAAAACATAGCATAACAAAACATAGTATAACAAAACAAAACACAATGAAGCATAGCATAACAAAAAAAAGCATAGGATAGTAAAACAAAACATAGCAAAACATAACAAAACAGCATAACGTAACAAAACATAGCATAACTAAACACAACACAACAAAACATAGCATAGAAAAACAAAACATATAATAGCATAGCAAAACATAGCATACCAAACACAACAAAACATAGCATAGCATAACAAAACATAGCATAGCAAAACATAGAATAGCATACCAAAACATAGCATAGCATACCAAAACACAGCAGAGCATAACAATTCAAAGCATAGTATAGCAAAACATAGCATAACAAAACAAAACATAGGATAGCAAAACAAAATATTGCATAGCATACAGCATCACTCTGCACCACCACAGCATCACTCAGGGGCACCACAACATCACTATGCACTACCACAGCATCACTGAACGCCACTGCATCACTCGTTCGCCATCACAACATCACTCAGCGCCACCACAACATCACTCAGCGCCACCACAGCATCAATCTGTGCAACCATTCAACAACACCTTGTTCAAATATGTTCTCTCAATGTTTCAAGCTTTATTACAAATGTAACAAGAAGATGTTAAATTTTCACTTCTGTTATTGGATTTTTGTCACAATAAAATACACTGAACATAATCTTCACAAAAGTTATTTACAAAACTTTAAGCTATTGCCATTTTAAATTACAATAACTTTTATTTAAGTATTATTATTGGGAAAAAATGAAAAGCCATTGTTATTTGTAATATCAATATATGTAAGTCACGTAAATACAACACATATTGCATTACAAATGCTATAGGTGTCACATTTGCGAAAGTTATAACTATTGGCATTGTAAATGACAAAGCTATTAATTTCTCTATTTTCAAACACAAAACATAAATAAAACATATGTCATTTACAATACCAATAGCTCAAACTTTCCTAATGCGAGACCTATTGCATTGCAAATGCTTGTTGTTTTAGGACATGGGGACAAAGTGCCCTGTTATTTCATCCACATCTGTTTGGGTTGCAACCACCTAATCAGTTTGCTTGGTTCTGCAGGGCTGAGATGCTAGTCGGGGTAAAAAAAGCACTCTCTGCCTATCAGATTATTCTGCTTTTGATTTTGCGGTACAGCAGGACTCCTGCAGGACCGTCACTGTCCAGATGTTATCAACAGTAAATCACAAAAAACACACTTTCTGCCAAGTTTAGAATAACTCTGTTTATCTGGTTTTTCCGTGTCGCTGTCTAAAATTTTGATTGAAAGTTGCATTTGGAAACTTGTTATGGGAGCCCCTAGAGTTTTCACAAAAAGTATGGCGGTGGTCGCAGCACATCTTCAGAGGTCTAGTGTATCATTCTTCCCGTAATTGGGTTACTGATTATTGAAGGCCGGCTTTCCCCAGGCAGTTGGGGACCACCTGGTGAGGACTGCAAGCCTCCGAACATCATTAGGGTTCACTGGCAAAGTGCTGAAGTCATACTTGACTCATTCGCAGACAGTCCCATTCATTAGAGCTATCCTGGCTCAGGTGCAGTTTCATGCCTTGACCCTTGGAGTGGAGAGTTCATGACATTCGGTATATTATGTGATGTGGAGGCTACTGGGGTTCTCGTCCTCCCTCAACCTGATTGTCCCATACTCTAAATGGTGTTTGTGGACTGTGTAGTGTGATCTCAAGCTCTAGTGGACACAGCACCAAGGGAACATATCTGATTTCCTCCAGGTTTCGTAGGAGACTTCAAAAGATCTACAGTGGCTTCTACTAGACCGCTAGTGGGCCAGTGACAGACCCCTCTGCTTACGCAATCCAGAGTGGATGGTGGACACGGATACCTTACTACTGGGCAGGGAAGGTCTTCTGTGAGAGGTGCAGATCTGAGACTCTGGTCTATAACATAAACCAGCCTCTACATTATTTTGTTGGAGTTCCAAGTGATCCACTTGGAATTAAAAGCCTTCCAGCCTTCAATTCAAGGGAGGCTTGTACAGGTACTCACAGACAACACCGCTGCTAGGTGGTACTTTAGCAAGCAGGATTGGGTGTTGCCTTGGGTCCTGTGCCACAAGGCTCCGTGCCTTTGGAAATGACTGATTTACTAGGACATTTCTTTGCTGGTGAATCACTTGGTGGGATAGCTAAATACCAGGGCTGCGAACTACGTCACTGACACCGAGCGGATCACGAATGGCAACTACACCTGGCTTGGTCTTTTCGCTACCTCTGAGAATGTGCAGTGTTACCCATTTTGCATGCTAGCGTTCACGAAAAGATCTGTCTGTGAGACCTGTTCTACTTAGACTGGAGATGGGACTCCCAAATGTTTTTCTGCTTCTACCCCTTTTGTCTGGAACTGTCTCTTTAAAATCAAACTGCTAGAACTAAAAAAGAGCCCATTATGATGGGGAAAAATTCCTGTTTTGCCTTAATTCTACTAGGAGCCTCCTTCTGACATATATGCACTTCACTGCACTTTTTATGGGGTCACTTGTCTCCATTGGCATATACAAATGGTGCACACTGATGGTTTTATCAACTCATTTTTAGGTCTCGCCTGTCGATGCGCATGCGCATCGAGCTTGCGAGACTATGGGGGCTTATCCACTCTTGAACTACTTGCAAGGAATCGTGGCGATTCCTTGCAGTGCCCGCATTGAGCTTAAAAGCGCGTGCACATCAGTTCCCTCATCCGCACGTCGCATTTCTCCTCCCCCCTCCCCTTCTCTCTTCCCTCCGTCTTGTTTATTTTTTTTTTACCCGCTCCGCCCCCTCCCCTGCCGCACGTCGCATTTCTCCTCCCCCCTCCCCTTCTCTCTTCCCTCCGTCTTGTTTATTTTTTTTTTTACCCGCTCCGCCCCCTCCCCTGCCCCACGAGACAAGGCTTCAACTGAGCGTGCAACACCACAAGAGGCTTCACTGGTGCATGCAAGACAACAAGGCATCTTCAACTACACATGGGACACCATAACGAGTATTCAGCTGTGCAGGTGACGGAAAAACATAGTGTGAACTGAGTATGTCATATAAAGTTATTTGAACTGACGAGTATGTCTCATCGTAATGTGTTGACATCGGAATGCAGCAAAACTGAGCGCTTTAATAGTGCAGGTGACACCAAAACAGGACTGCAACAATAGCACAGTGTGGCTTCAGTTGTGCATGTGACATCAGAACGAGGCCTCACTCTCATCGGACACTACAACAAATATATAAATGAGCATGTGACATTGCATATTGACTGAGTTGAGTGCAACACCACAACCAGTCTAAACAGTACAGGATAACACAACGTGAGGTAGTGCGTGAAACACCACATCTACCTCTCAATGAGAAGCCACAATGGGACATAAGCAGAGCAGAGTCAACGCCATCTCAAGTCGAAACCCTGCCCTGGACTTCAAAACAAGGCTTCATCACTGTACTCGATATCAGAACGAGGCTTCATTAGTGCGTTTCACACCAGAACGAGGCTTCGGTACTGCATGTGACATCAGAACGAGGCTTCTCTCTCATTTGATACCACGAGTCTTCAGCTCAGCAAGTGAGGCCTCTCAACCCCGACTCCCTCCAATTTCCACAATGAGCACGGGTTAAAAGAATTGAACATAAAATCTGCCTTTTGAGATTTCTTTTGCAATTCACCGACGCATGCCTCAACTGCGGGTGTGTATTCTGCGAAAAAGCGACATTTGAATGCAGTAGTGGCACACAGCAGAGAGGGGGGAAAAAATCAATGCGATTTGCAAGCTGGGCGTTAGATCAGGGCTCTGCTGCCGGCCGATACCGAGCGGCTGTAATGCAGCCTGCGCAAACAGAACATTGCTCAACTGTTCCAGAGGCAGGTGTCATTAACAACAAGCAGTCACATGGCAAACATATTGATTCCCCGCACCTTATCGCGCGGCAACCGGCGCTCAGTTACCAGGCCACTTTAATATGTAATTTACAGCGAGAACACAGGAGTGGAGGGAGGCTGCCTAAAATATTCACCCTCTAAGTGGCAGCCCCTGCCCGCCGTGTCGCATTTCTCCTCCCCCCTCCCCTTCTCTCTCTTCCCTCCGTCTTGTTTATTTATTTTTTTACCCGCTCCGCCCCCTCCCCTGCCCGCCGTGTCGCATTTCTCCTCAACCCTCCCCTTCTCTCTCTTCCCTCCGTCCATTGGTCACCTCTCTGCTGTCAAGGTAAATTACATCCGTATACCGGTTCGTGCATTTTGCTTTACCACTTTTAGCTCCGTGCATTAACCCACTCTCCCCATTTTTCATGCTTCAGTTGTGCATAGGCTGTGTGTTCTTTAGGTGCACGGTGCTCATGTTCTGTGTGAACCGTCTCTGCATTTGATACATGCTGTTTCGGTTTTGTATGGGCTGTGTTTGTTTTTGGTGCACGCTGCTCTGACTGTGTGCACTGTCCACCACGTCCACCATCATCTCCACCATCACCTCCACATCCTCCACATCCTCCACATCCACCGTGACATCCACCGCCACATCCACCACCACCACATCCACCACATCCACCACCACCACATCCACCACCACCGCATCCACCACCACCGCATGCACCACCACCACCACACCCACCACCACTTCATCCACCACCCCATCCACCACCCCATCCACCACCCCATCCACCACCCCATCCACCACCCCATCCACCACCCCATCCACCACCCCATCCACCACCCCATCCACCACCGCATCCACCACCGCATCCACCACCGCATCCACCACCGCATCCACCACCGCATCCACCACCGCATCCACCACCGCATCCACCACCGCATCCACCACCGCATCCACCACCGCATCCACCACCGCATCCACCACCGCATCCACCACCACATCCACCACCACATCCACCACCACATCCACCACCACATCCACCACCACATCCACCACCGCCACATCCACCACCGCCACATCCACCACCGCCACATCCACCACCGCCACATCCACCACCGCCACATCCACCACCACATCCACCACCACATCCACCACCACATCCACCACCACATCCACCACCACATCCACCACCACATCCACCACCACATCCACCACCACATCCACCACCACATCCACCACCACTTCCACCACATCCACCACCACATACACCACCAGGTGCAAATGCAATGTTCTTGGATTTTCGTCACAATAAAATACACTGAACATAATCTTCACAAAATTAAATTACAAACGTTTAAGCTATTGCCATTTATAAATTACAATAAATTTTATTTAAGTATTCATTATTTACAAAATTAAAAGCCATTGTTATTTGCAATATCAATACATCTAAGTCACGTAAAGACAACACACATTGCATTACAAATGCTATAGGTGTCACATTTGCGAAAGTTAAAACTATTGACATTGTAACTGACAAAGCTATTACTTTTGCTATTTTCAAAACCAACACATAAATAAAAAAAGTGTCATTTACAATACCAATTGCTCTAACTTTCCTAATGCGAGACCTATTGCATTTCCAATGCTTGTTACACTAGTCATGTTGCACTGTACTGCACACTTCCAGGACTCTTGATTTTACGGTCCTACACCAACGGTACATATTGAATGTTTTTATTAGCCAGTTTTATACTAACTACGTAAGCACTGCACTACATTTTTATTATGTTTACCAACGTTTCTGTTGTTAAACAACAAAGATTTTTATTGGTAGTTTTATAACGTTACAATGGTTTTAAGTAACTATGCAAAAATAAATAAACTGGAAACCTTTTGTCTGGCGTTCTGAAGATCGAGCCCAGGCCAGGAAGGTGTGTTATCCAGAACCCCTGGGCCTGAGCATTTGCTCCCCAATTGAGCAGCCTCTTTGGGAGTTTCTACTGTCACAGCAATAGGGTATGATCCTGCTTTCGGGCCTCTGCAGCTGCTTTGATCTTCCTACCGAAGTTGTTGTGATTCTGGCTGCCAAGCGTCCATCTACAAAATCGGTGTATGCTGGGCATTGGGACAAGTTTGTGACTTGTGCTGACACACTACCAGCCAACCTGTCTGAAGTGTTGTGTTGCTTTTGGCTCATCAAGGACTTGTGTTGGTCACTGCTGAAGGCTATTTGCTGGCTCTTTCGGCTTTTATGAGGTTGCTGGATCACCCGTATTTGTTTAAATCATTTATTGTGATGAACTTTCTTAAAGGTTTACAGTGCATGTTTCCACCAAAGCCCTTTGTGGTGCTTCAGTGGGACTTGAATTTGGTTCTCAGTTTTCTAATGTGTACCCTTTTTGAGCCAATGCTTAGCTGCTCACTATGTCACTTGACCCAGACACGGTCGTTCTTCGCACGATCAGGCCAGGTTTGTTGCATGAGTGACCTGAAGGTACTTTCAGTCCAGCTGCTTCACAGACCGTTCTTCCCAGACAGGCTGGTAATGAGATCTCGCAGCCGCATTCTTGCCGAAGGAAGTTACACCTTTCCACTTCGAACAGGCTGTCAATCCTCTAACTTTCTTTGCCCCACCTAACTACTTGAAAGAGAAGGAGACAATACCTCGTTTGGATTGCAACAGAGCCCTCACTTTCTACATCGATCATACCGTAGAAACACAGAGCGGATGATTAACTTTTTGTGGGCTTCCTAGGAACAAAGAAAGGTGTAAGACAGTGCTGTAGAGAACAAACTAAATGGGGATAGTTCCATGCATCAAATCTACTACGTGTTAGAAACAGTCACTTGAAGTATTGAGGGCTCAATTCTGCTC
Source organism: Lissotriton vulgaris (assembly GCF_964263255.1). Classification (NCBI taxonomy): domain Eukaryota; kingdom Metazoa; phylum Chordata; class Amphibia; order Caudata; family Salamandridae; genus Lissotriton; species Lissotriton vulgaris. Next base: position 781,567,118 of record NC_141687.1, on the reverse strand, counting down.
AAGCCAAAGGTGCCATTACATTGCTAGCATGCAGCTTGTCTGTCCTGGATATCTGTTTGGCTGCTACGTGGGCGTCAGTACACACGATCACAAAGGAGTATTGCCTTGACTGTCAGGATGGGCGTTTTGTCCATTCGGTTCTGCAGGAACGGGGGTGAGGAATATTCTGTTAGAAGTATCCGTCAGAAGAACAATTTACTTAACCTTTGATAAGTCGATGGGTCGTTCTTCTTCTAACTGCAAATTCTTCAGACTTTCCATCCTCTGTTCTGTAAGAATTTACCCTTTTCCCCATCTAAAAAGATCCCAACCTAAGATCTGTACACCGGTCACTCCAGTTTGCTGATGAGCGCTACTTGTGAGGGTGTGGACAAATCTTAAAAAAACTGATATCAGCATATTTTGTTGCGCTTATACGCAGTGTCTCTTGGTCGATCTGAAGTGAAATTACATCAGTGATTAACTGCACAACTCCACCTGCTGGTGTACAGGAGTACTGCTTTTGAATTTCCTAATCCACTTTTAGTGCTTGGGGGAATTGTCAAAAGGGGAGTAATCGTGGTTAGTTTCCACCAGACAAAGTATTACTGAAGGTAAGTAACTTGTTTGTTGCATACTTGAAGTCCTGATTCTTCATCATAGTCATGAAGCAAAATACCGCATGTGCGATGAAAAGAAGTTGTTTTCCTAAGTTAGCTGTTTAAATAAACTGAAGTGTGGACAGCCAGTGCATTGCATTGCATTGCATTGTGGGTTTTTAAAAATATCTACTTGCCTTAAATAGGCATGCGATTTTATTACTTTAAACAATAGATGCATGTTTTCAGGTTGAGGCTACCGTCGCACTGCGTGAGCAGTGGGCGGAGCCGAAATCTTATGTTGTGTAGTATGGGGGCCTGAACACGCCCCTCTTCTCCATTGGCTGGCCTCGTAAATGCTGGCTAGCCATTGGATGGGAGGAGCGTCACTCAGTACAGGGCCCGCCTTGACGCGATTCAGGGGCTTTTTTCTCTTTTTTCTCTTTTTTTAAGCCCGCCCCTTTTCTAGAGGTGGACGTTACCCCCTCCCTCTCCTCTCCCCCTTCCCTCTGCCCTCCTCCGTCGCGCTCTCACCCCCCCCCCCCCCCCCCCCGCCGCAGCTCTCTCCCCGTGCCTTGTATTACAAAAGGGGGTTGCGGTGCAACCTGAAATCATTCTAAAATGTCAAAAATCAGCCCGTAAGCGCAGCTATGTGTGCGTACCTGCTTTCATTGGAGCCTTTATTGTGAGGCTCATGGCGAAAAGTACTCTGCCTATCAGCCCCATTTAGAAGCGGCACAACCGGAACATTCAAGAAGTGAAGGCAGAGTTGGTCTCTACTTCGCTGTTAGAAAACCAGCTCCCGACGTGTAAGTTAGAAAGTGGATGTGGTTCGGGTGTCTGGTGACACAGTTCACATTTTGCAGTGGATGTTCTGTTACTTCTCTCCTCTAAATAATCCCTGGCAGCCTAATTCCGAGTCTTCCATCTTTTTGTGTGAAAATAATGAAAATAATAAATACTGGGGACATTTGAAGGTGGTGAGGTGGAAAAGTTCAGGACGAGTGCCCGCCGGCGAGCGACTGCAGAGTGAGCCCAAGCAGCCTAAGAAGGGTATTCGCGTCTGATGGGAACTGTCCGGTGGCGAGCGCCTGGAAGCAGCCTGCTCTGGCATGAAGCGCTATTCAAAGACGAACCCGATCAATGTAAATGACGTGCAGTGCATAAATCAGACAACGGCATCTCTACTTCATTATGAATTTTCTGCAAAGAAGGCTTAATTAGAAGGAGGTGAAAGCGAACTTGTGTCACAGCATCTCATTTCCTGTTTGACACACGTCTTTTCTGAGGACAGTCGTTCTTACCTTGTTCAGCAAAAAGCACGCGAGAGTGTGTAGGACTCCCACGAGATGACGCGAACCTATTAAGCCTGGGAATAGTTTGTGTTAACTTCAGAGCTCAGCGCAGCGCTTTCTCTATAGTCTAGTAACAACTATACGAAGGACACATTGCTTTCAAAAAGTAGATTGTTACTGTAGTTGTCAGCACCTGGGAATGGAAAAATGTATTTGCCAGATTCTAAACAGCGGGCAGTTAAGTTGAAAGCGTTGCTACATTTCTGTTTTTAAAACTGTTCTGTTGGCGAACGTGATACTCCGAAGGACCTACTCGGATCCTTGTAAATTCAGCAACATTAATTACTGTGCGTCCCGTGAGAGCAGCTGTTCACTGCGCTGCCAGTTTTTTGCATATAAAGCGAGGGTTCGCTTTGCCTATTTTACATCTTAAGTACAAATAAGAACATGGTTAGACAACATGTGCCATTTCCAGGACAAATAAATAAAATATGCTATCGCAGTTACATCACAATAGTGTTTTTTTAGCCACCATTGCTTCATGCAGGTAACTGACATCGCTGATGACATCACTTATACAAAATGACCAATCCGATTGTGCCCATGTCCTCAGCTTCTCCCTGGAGTCCATAGCCAAGGCGAGGGTGCGTTTCAAAGGTTGAAATCATAAGTAACCTGGAACGGACATGAATAATGTCCGAAAACCTTTCCAAGGGCAGCAGGGTGCGAAGACACACTTTTATCTCGAATGTTAAATTTAAGCTGATGTATTTCTACCCACAAAAGGACACAATGCCAAACGACACCCCTGAAAGCATTTCAAAATAGTGCAGTCAAAATGTACTGTGCAAGCCCCGAGGGAAGCGCTTTCACTGGGTACAAATATATATGTATATATATTACAAAGATGTTCATAACATTCGAGATGAAAGCGCATTTTCTCAGTGACACGCTCAATCAAACAAGTATTTGCAATGCATTAGGTCTCGCAGTTACATGAGTTAAAGGCATTGACATTGTAAATGACAATGCCTTTTATTTATGTTTTAAAAACAAAAATAAATATAAAAGGCATTGTTATTTGCAATGTCAATAGCTCAAACTTTTTTTGCGCAGTGCAGTTTGCAAATATTACTTATTTTTGGGAGCTAGGTTCAATCCTCTGTCACCTAAACTTGGATGTTAATTGCAGCTGTACTCTTTTGTAACACTGTCTGAATACTATGCATAATGTGTATATTTTCTTTACTGGTGGTCAGTTCAAGAGTAAAATATTCTGTAAAACGGTTGGCTTGTCCTGTAACCAGTTGCGGTTGGAACGGTTGGCTCCACCGCAAAATCCCTTGTGCCCGGTAAATGGGAGAAATAACAGAGATTTTACCCAAGCATCACTCCCAAGTAGAATGTTACCGACGGGTCCACGTGCACGGAAAGTGAACGTCCTGCTCATACAGAGCCATTTCGGCACATAAATTGAACTTAACTCCTTCGACGCTCATGACGAGCTCAGCTCATCATGATATAACTTCTCATACACTCTTGACGAGCTGAGCTCGTCATGAACAATGGGAAAACCAAAAGCTCAGCACAGGAGGAAAATAACACTAGCATCGATGGTGTTAAACGTGGCAGTGTCTCTGTGACTTATGTCCCTTGAGCAGGGCTTTATGTGGGATGAAGAAACTGGAGGGGCTCTCAAAGGGGCGTGACTAATGTAATTAAGGGTGTGGCTTAAAAACACAAAAGCAAAAAATCTGTGCTTAGCATAGTGTGCCACCCAACTTGTATTTTGCTGTTTGTCATTGCATCCATATAAATGATACACCAAGTAACTTAATACCTACACCAAGTCAAGACTATTGGCTTTGTCAATGGTTGTTAGTTGCATAAGATAAATAAGCAGCAACTATGGCTTGTATATTACTGAAAACACTTCTACTTAGAGCCCTGGTGTGTGTGGGTGGCTCTGTATGTGTGTGGCTCTGTGTGGGTGTAAATGTAATAGGTCATGCATTTGCGAGCGATTAAGCTATTGGCATTGTAAATGACAATGCCATTTATTTAACGATTACGCTATTGGCAATATAAATGACAATGCCATTTATTTATGATTTAAAAAAAAAAAATACACCAACAAAAAAAAGTCATGAGCAATGCCAATAGCTCTACCTTTAATAATGCCGAGACCATTGCATTGTAAATGCTTGTTTATTTTTACTTGTAGAGAAATCCGGTTTGGCAAACTGTAGTGGTGCTTTAAAAAAGTAATTAAGATGTATCGGGTAAATTGAGATACATATGTAAGTGACTATTAATAGAGCACATAAATTCAGCAAAAAAGTTATGATTACTATCCAGGGTCACAAATAAATATTTTTTTCATTAATCATCATAAACTATTTTAAAGGGTTAGCCTTCCCCTGCTAATATGTAGACAGCCAATAATGTATGAAAACCTTTAGGAAAATGTTTTCACCATTCGAAGTGTTAAAAAGTTGCATTTTTATTGTAGGTGTATTTAACATAACCGTTACATCTTCTAGAAAGGTCTGTGTGATTCAGACAATAACATATGATGAACCCTTTCCAAAGATTTCATTTATAGTGTTTTTTGAAGAGCTGATCTGATGTTTGGTAGTTGGAAAATCAGGTGTTCATTCTATTCAGTAACCATTGTGTGGAGAGGTGGAGAAGCAGACCAGGACAAGTGGGTAGTATCAGTTACGGTACTTGGGTTTATTTTAACAGTATATGTGACACAAAGAAATCTGGGAGTTGTAGTCCTGTCCTTAGTTTCCTTTACTGGTGGAGTCAGGATCTTGGTTGTAATCCAGTACAAGGGGTGGCTTTGCTTCCGCAGCTCGTTATTAGACAGGTGCGTAAGAGAAAAAAATAAGAAAAGAAAGGGAAAACCGTAAGGAAGGTATTTTGCCTTTTACAAACGTCGCAGGGAGCAAAGGGTGCAGGGAGGCATTTCACCACTTTCGTCACCAGCGACTTTCGTGCAGGAGACTTCTTTTTGCAAGGGAGCCCAGTTACGGCATCGGGTATTTCCTTTCTTTCCACCCCTTCCCTTTGAATCCTCAGTTACACGCCCCCAGTTAAAACCAAGGTGCCCCTGTACCTTGTAAAGCCACGACCCTCAGGGGCCGTGGCAGGAGTCTCCCCGTTGCCAGGTAGGGTTGGGCTGCCCGTCTGTTCCTCCCTCGGTCGCGTCCGGAGTCTGGCGTTCTTCAGCGCGTCCGGTTTCTTTCTCGTGGTCTTGCCGGTGACCAGATTCCTTCCAGGGCCTCACAACGAAGGTTTCTACCAGTGTCTCCTCTTGCCTCGTGGTCTCGCTGGGTCCGAATGAACAACCTCCTCCTCTGGCGTCCTTCGTCTTGAAGCGCTCGAGCTCATGTGACGCCTTCAGATGATCTGGAAAGCCGAGGGACTTAAAGGGATAGTAGTCCTTGGCGGCGGGCTGAAAACATAGAAGGGCAGAGGGAGAAAAATAGGGGGGAAAGTATTCTATCGGGGCCTCTAAGGACTGCGCATCCTCACGCACCCCTACCCCAGTCTGTTCATGTTCCGGGAACAAGGGAAGATGGGAAAGGAAATCAGCGTTCCCATTGTATGTACCTTTCCGATGGACTATCTCAAAGGAAAAAGGTTGGGGAGTAAGGAACCATCGTAGTATTCTTGGATTGTTCCCCTTGTTGCGGCTCATCCAAAGTAGTGGGGCGTGGTCAGTATAAAGGAGAAAGTGGGTGCCTTCCAAATAGTATCTCAGTTTGTCTATCGCCCACTTAATGGCCAGGCACTCCTTCTCAATTATGGGATACCTTTGCTCCCGAGGAAAAAGCTTACGGCTAATGAAAAGGATTGGATGTTCTCTGCCTTCAGGTGAGGTTTGAGACAACACCGCCCCTAACACGTGTTCGGAAGCATCTGTGTGTAACAGGAAGGGTTTTGAAAAGTCGGAAGAGAGTAGGACAGAAGCAGAAGTTATCACAGTTTTTAGATCCACAAAGGCTTTCTTTGCTTGTGGACTGGGTTGTTGGAGATCCTTGGTTTTAACATTCTTTTGCGGGAGACCAGTAAGCGGTGCAGCCAGCTCCGAATACTGAGGTATAAATCTTCTATAGTAACCAAGGAGCCCCAAGAACGCCCTGACTTCTTTTTTTGTTGTTGGGGAAAGGGGCTTCTACTATAGCTTTTACTTTTTCGGATTGGGGTTCGATAACCCCATTGCCCAAAAGATACCCCAAGTATTTTACTTTTCTAAATCCTGCCCTAGACTTTTTTTGCATTAACATGTAACCCTGCGTTTTGAAGGGATGTTAGGACCAGGGTATAGTAGTGGAGATGGGTTTCCCAATCAGGACTAAATATGACTGTCATCAAGGTATGCTGAGGAATAGTCCTGATGTCGCAATACCTTGTTCATGAGTCGCTGGAACGTGGCAGGTGCCCCATGCAACCCAAAAGGGAAGACAGTAAATTCATATAAATCAGTGGGTGTAGCAAAGGCGGTCTTCTCCTGGTCTTCTGGTTTGAGGGGCACCTGCCAATAGCCCTTTGTCAAATCCAGGGTAGTGATGAACTGTGCCTCCCCTAGCTTTTCTATTAGCTCATCAACCCTGGGGATGGGGTAAGAGTAGCACTTTGAGATGGATTTAACTGCGCAAAAGTCAATACAAAAGTGTACTGACCCATCCGGTTTTGGCACAAGAACGATAGGGGAAGACCAGTCGCTTTTGGATGGTTTTAGGACGCCAAGGTCTAGCATGCTTTTTACCTCTTGCTCTATTGCTTGCCTTCTGGCTGCTGGTATACGGTAGGGTTTTTGTTTCACTATTTTCCCTGCTTGTGTTTCGATGGCGTGTTCTGCAAGGGTGGTTCTCCCTGGTATGTTCAAAAAGAGACCTGCAAAGGGAATCGGAGTACCCTGGAGTGTTCTACCCTGGTCTTTGGTAAAGTCTTGGTTGATGACTAGTTGTTTATAGGGGGGTTTCGTTCTGGGACAGTCCTTCGACATTATTTACATCTTGGGGAGGTGGACCTAACCACTTTTTAAGGAGGTTTACATGGTAGAGTTGGGTCTTCCTTGGGTTGATCTGAATTCTGTAGGAGGTTAGCCCGACCTTTTCTGTGATTTTGTATGGCCCCTGCCATGTTGCTTTTGATTTGGCTATGGCGGAAGGTAAAAGAACGAACACCCAATCACCTACATTGAGATGGCGCCACTTCTTCCCCTTGTTGTATACCAGTTGTTGCTTTACTTGTGCTTTCTCTAAATTGGAATCCGCAAATTCCCGTAGTTTGGTTAACTGGGAGCGAAGGCCCTGGGTATAATCCAGAAAGGTTTTTTCCTGTTCCCATACCTCCTTGGTGATTTCTAAAGGACTCTGTGGTTCTCTTCCATATAGGAGTTGGAACGGGGAGCACCCTAGGCTGGTTTGAACCTGGCTTCTTACTACATATAAGGCTAAGGGAAGTAACATGTCCCACTCTTTACCTTCAACGGTTAGAAGTTTCTTCAGTGTCAATTTTAAGGTGGCGTTGTAACGCTCACAGAGACCATCCGTCTGAGGATGGTAGACAGACGTTTTAATATGTGAGATATCCAACGACTTGCATATTTGCCCCATTAACTTAGAAACAAAAGGAGTCCCCTGGTCAGTGAGTATCTCCCGAGGAAACCCAACTCGGGAGAACAGTTCAAGCAGCTTCTCAGAAATGTTTCGGGTTGTGGGGGTCTGCAAAGGGAAGGCCTCTGGATATCTTGTGGCATAATCAACCACGACCAAGGCATAGATGTGGCCCTTCTTGGTACGTGGAAGAGGTCCAATGAGGTCCATACCGACCCTCTTGAAGGGGTTACCCACAACCGGGAGAGGCTGTAACGGAACGGCTGGAGGCTTGTAAGGTTTTTTTCTCTGGCATACCTCACATTCCTGACAGAACCGGGTGACTTGCGAAAAAATACCAGGCCAGTAAAAATGCTGCAGCAGCATCTGGATGGTCTTTTGGGCCCCCCTATGTCCAGCCAACAAATGCGAGTGAGCAAAGAAAAGAACCTATTCTCGGAATGCTTGTGGCACTAACAGTTGAGGTTCCACCAAGACCACCAATGGATAAGCCGATATACTATCACGGTCGGGGGTCCTAGATGTAGGAAGGAGCTCCACCGCCGGTCAGTCAGGTCTGGCTAGGGTCTTGTTTCTCAAGTTCAGAAAATGAGAAAAATCGGGGACTGATGTTGCAGTGCTCAAAAGGTGTTAAAATGAAAAGACAAAGACAAAAAGGTTGTGTGGATAAAATTGGATAGGGGGGTACCTATAACTTTATTCTGTTGTTACCCTACCTTCCAATGTTAAAAATTAGTAGTTACTGACGGTCAAAAATATGCAGACCGTCTAGGTGTAATATATGGTCGACATGTTTCAGCAAACTAAAGACATAGTCGTCATTGCTTTCTTCAGGACCAGAGATAACTAATAGCTACTGCAAACACAGTGATGGTGAAGACAATTAAGTGCTCAAAATCAAAATATGATACAGAGATCACCTGATTTCACTAGGTGTTCTGCCCCCTCTTCACATGCAATTTGAAAGAGAGGAAACAGGAAAGTTTGGAGGATGTCGCCAAAGAAGTTCTGGTAGAGAAACAGTATACCATTATCTTCATAATCGGTAACAGAATAAAGTTATAGGTACCCCCTATCCTATTTTATCCACACAACCTTTTTGTCTTTGTCTTTTCATTTTAACACCTTTTGAGCACTGCAACATCAGTCCCCGATTTTGCTCATTTTCTGAACTTGAGAACCAAGACCCTAGCCAGACCTGACTGACCGGCGGTGGAGCTCCTTCCTACATCTAGGACCCCCGACCGTGATAGTATATCGGCTTATCCATTGGTGGTCTTGGTGGAATCCCAAATCCCAAATGATGAAGGGCGGTTCCGTGTGGTGACTGATGGGCATCCCTCCCTGATCATCAAGGGGATGACTCCTATATTCTTGATACATATAGTTTGGAATTCTTAGAGGATACTCTGTTAGGACTCACTGTGTGCTAGACCCTCCAATATACTTGTTGTAATTTGTATATAGGGAACATATTGGAGCCTGGTCTTTAAAATTCCCATTGGTCCCAAATACCTGTCCTTTGTTTGTTTTTACTAACTGTTGAGGGTCATCTCCCTTGCTTCCCTTCTCGATATAATAGGTCTTTTTTTATGTGGAAGGAAGGATAATTAAGGGGTGTTGACTGAGATGTTTGTTGGGCTTGATTCCAGGCTGGCTGGAGAGTGGGATCGATTTTTTGAGCATACCTAAAGCTTTTATCCATTACCTAGGGAGCTTGGGTTATGAGAGCAGATTGTGTGGATGAGGAGGCTCTGGCCCCCTGGTGCCTGCCTTTTAGCATAAATTGAAAGGAGGGGTTATCCTGTCCTATGATCATCTGTTCGGGCAGGGCAAGAACAACCCCTGTTTCTGTTGCGACTAAAAGAAACTGGGGTATAATGGATAGAAAAACTCTACGCACCCAGCTAGAGGCTTCTCGTCCACAACTACTCAGGCCCCCCAAGACCACAGCCCCTAAATATTCCAAATGGTTAAAGGACGCCTTCAATACTGCCGTACCCATTAAAAAAATATAAGGAAATAGGCAAAACCCTCCAGCACCTTGTTTTTCCGAACATCTTCCGAAAGAAAAAAACAGTTATGCCGGCAATTAGAAAGACGCTGGCGGGCCAACTACTGCTCGAACGAGAAAGACTAACAAAACAGCCCTATCGCAATACAAATGCCACCTGATAGCCGGAAAAAAAGACTTTTACACCAGACAAATCGAAGAAGCAAAAATTCATCCAAAGAACTTTTCACAGTGGTGAACAAACTCGCCACTTCAAAGGCCCGGGGATCGAGAGTGACCAAAAGCTATGTGACAACATTGCAGCCGCCTTCAAAGAAAAGTGTTGAACATCTTTAAAAACTTTCAGGACTCAACCCATCCCTCCCTAAGGGAACCTGCCACTAGAGAGCCCAACACTAATACACTTCTCGCGTTTTCACCTATCTCTTCTGGCACTGTAGCCAGACGTATTCAAGATTCTAAATCCTACTGACCCCTGTCCACCAAAAGTTCTTAAAGAAATTGCTGACCTGGTTAGTCCAGGTCTCACAGAAATTTTTAACTGTTTATTTCTGGAACCTTCCCTTCCATTTGGAAAGATACTTCCATCCTACCATTGCTGAAAAAACCTTTGCTGGATGCTTCAGACCCCAATAACTATCGGCCCATAGCCAGGCTACCACTGCCGGCTAAAATAATCAATAAAATTATGAATTCCCAGCTGACCCTATTCATTAATGAGAATGACTTGCTGGATTCCTCACAGTTTTGCTTTCGTCGTGAACATAGTACCGAAACAGCACTTATCAAAGCCACGGAAGAGATCAGGGCGGTGATGGATCAGGGTGGCACAGCGGTACTGATACTCTTCGATCTGTCCGCTCCCATTGATACGGTTGACCATTCTCTCTTGCATAAGTGACTCGAGAGATTAGGGGTCGGGGTTCAGCATTGGCCCTGCTGTCCTCCTTTATTAAAGATAGGAGGCTAACGGTCACGGTCGATGCATTCCACTCAGATTCTTACACCCTTCCTTGTCGAGTGCCTCAGGGCTCCTCGCTGAGCCCATCACTCTTCAATGTGTATGTTTCTGAGCTGGCCCAACTAATTTAGAATTTTGGTTTCAATCTCACATCCTACGCTGACAATACTCAGATTGTGGTAACAGCATACAAAAATGAGACCCCCCCCCCCCCCCCCCACCCTACAATTTTAAAATTGCATGCGTACCGTTAATCTATGGATGAATACTCATTGCCTTAAACTAAACTCTGACAAAACAGAGATTCTGATCTTTGGCAATTTGCTACCGAGCTGGGGCAACCTATGGTGGCCAGCTGAGATGAGTGAGCCCCCAAAACCGGTGAAAAAAGCCAGGAATCTGGGGGTGTGGCTGGACCACAAACTTTCTCTTATCCAACACACTAATGCAACGGTTTCGGCCAGTCACTTTCTTATTAAAAAGGTAAGGAAGATCATTCCATACCTTCCGGTAGAAACAAGAAAAACAGTAGTGACATCCCTCATCCAGTCAAAACTGGACTACTGTAACGGACTACTGGGAAACGTACAGAAGCAATGCTTGAAAAAACTTCAAAGTGTACAGAATTCAGCGGCACGGCTACTATCCAACATCCCTAGGAACAACTCTGTCAAAAAGGTCCGGTCTTTCTGCAGAATCTGTTCACCTGGTACGAACCTACCAGACATCTTCGCTCCTCCAGCACAAAACTTCTGCGGGTGCCAAAAATCCGCACCATACAATGGGGCGGTCGCAGCTTCCACTTCTACACCACTAAGCTCTGGCACTCTCTTCCGTTCGAGCTCAGAAGCGCATCCACCCTCCTCTCCTTTAGAAAGGGCCTGAAAACCTGGCTGTTCCAGAACTAGTTGTCAGTGCAGACCCCCGCTGTCCAAAGCGCCAAGACACCGCCGGGTATACGTGCGCTTTATAAATTAAAATAACATAACATAACCAGCCTGACATCTATAATCTGCCCACGGGGAAGGGTTAGAGGAATTTGTATGAGCGGATAAACCTTGATGTCACCGTGCACACACCTTATAGGCACGGTCTCTTTGGCCCTACCCTGGAGCGGTGATACAATTGACTGGAGGACTACAGACTGTTTGTATCCCGAGTCAAGTAGTGCCTTCACCTGTACCCCCTTTATCTGGACACTTACGTGGAAGCTGGGACCTAATTCCGCAGAGTACAGAATGGAACGGGGAACGCATCGGATGTCCATGGGTTCTTCTTGGGGCTTTTTCCTGGGACAGTTCCGTGCAATATGCCCCCACTCGCCACATTCAAAACACTGTGGATTACGAAGCGGTGGTTGTTCTAGGCGGAATTGTCTAGGTTTTATGGGTTTCTTCTCTGGTTTCACTACCCCACCCATCTGCTTTGGGGTTTTGTCGGTGTCCCAAGGTACGGCCCTAGGCTGTGCCCTATAGAATGTAGTAGCCATTTCTACTGCTTGTTCAGGGCTTAGATAGTGATGTTGCTTAAGCCACCTCTGAATAGTGTATGGAAGAGCCTCCAGGAGCAGTTCTAAATAGATCATCGCCATGATTTCATCTTTTGAGTGGGACTGTGGTCTTAGCCACTTGTCTGCTGCAGCCTTTAACTTGAAGTACATGATCTTAGGATTGTCTGATGTGGTGCCCCGCTCTCTTCTAAACTTCACCCTATATATCTCTGCATCCATACCCATTTGGTCTAAGATCAGTTCTTTTATTTCTGGGTAGAGAGTGTTGCTGTTATGGTTAGCCACTTGGTAAGAGGCTTGAGCTTCCCCGGTGAGGAGGGGGGCTCAGAAAAAAGGCCACTTGGCTTCAGGCCACCCAGAGGCCCTTGCTGCTCTTTCAAAATTAAGGAGAAACGCGTCTATCTTCTCCTGTAACATACTTTTGGAGAGAGACGTTAGGGCCGGTACCTGCACGTATTTGTAGCTGCGTCGTTAGTTCCCCGACGATCATCTGCCACTTTTAAAATTTGGTCGGCATGATTTGCTAAACTGTCCTTCAGAATTTCCCGGTCTGCCTGGGCGGAGGTCATCTGTTTTTCGACCGCCCATTTCTAATTTCTTATCAATTGCTGGATTAGGTTTTCCATGGTGAGGCGAATAGATCCCACTTCTGACACCACACGTGGCACGGTGGAGAAGCAGACCAGGACAAGTGGGTAGTACCTGAGTAGTACCAGGTACCAGGTTTATTTTAACAGTATATGTGACACAAATAATTCTGGGAGTTGTAGTCCTGTCCTTAGTTTCCTTTACTGGTGGAGTCCGGATCTCGGTTGAAATCCAGTACAAGGGGTGGCTTGGCTTCCGCAGCTCGTTAATAGACAGGAGCGTAAGAGAAAAAAATAAGAAAAGAAAGGGAAAACTGTAAGGAAGGTGACTTTCGTGCAGGAGAAGTCTTTTTGCAAGGCAGCCCAGTTACGGCGGCAGGGATTTACTTCCTTTACACCCCTTCCCTTTGAATCCTTCGTTACGCGCCCCAGTTAAAACCAAGGCGCCCCCTTACCTTGTAAAGCCACGACCCTCCGGGGCCATGGCTGGAGTCTCTGCATTGCCAGGTAGGGTCTGGCTGCCCGTCTGTTCCTCCCTCGGTCGCGTCCGGAGTCGGGCGTTCTTCAGCGCGTCCTGAGTCTTCCTCGTGGTTCTCCCGGTGACCAGATTCCTTCCAGGGCCTAACAACAAAGGTTTCTACGAGTGTCTCCTCTTGCCTCGTGGTCTCGCTGGGTCCGAATCAACGACCTCCTCCTCTGGCGTCCTCTGTCTTGAAGCGCTTGAGGTCATGTGACGCCGTCACATTATCTGGAAAGCCGAGGGACTTAAAGGGATAGTAGTCCTCGGCGGTGGGCTGAAAACATAGAAGGGAAGAGGGGGAAAAACAAGAGGGAAAGTGTTCGATTGGGCCTCCTAGGACTGTGCATCCTTACACATTGTTAACTGCTTACTACTCACAAAGCTACATTAATCTGTGGAAAGTTACATATTTTGGATCTAGTTAAGTGTGAGATATTGAATAGACCTTTTAACAAATCACAAACAAGCCTTGCCGAAACAGGGCATGGTGGATGGCTTGTTTCCCATAGAGTTGCAACTCATTCAGTGCCTCTGCGAGAAGTACCAGATTGCAACCTTTGTGTTTTCTAGAATTCTTGAGTGCAGACATGCTTAATTTTGGTGAGCTAACATTTCTATGAAAGCTTGTCCTTTGCCTACTTAAGTGTGAGACCAGATTTTCCCTTATGTCATGTGAACCTGGTAACACATATATAGGTCAGAAAGAAGAAAGGCAAAGGGATGAGGAAGGGAAGGAACTGAGGGATACCAATTCATTTTTAGGTCGAGTTTACTCGAACCTATTACTGCTGAACCAAAGTCTCTCAAACCAACCAGCCGGATTTCCGACAATGCGTGTTAATTGTTCATTCGTGACTTCTCGAGCGCGCGCTTGGCCCGTTCCCTCCCACTCGCTGGCAGCCCCACCCCCGGCTCAAACTTCTCGAGTGGCCAAAAGCTTAACTTCAAAGGGATCCGCTCTCGCGTCCCCTGCTTCACACTTCACTCCTCTTTGTTGTATATACTTGTCTGCTAATCGAAAACATTTGCACTCTGAGGCTGGAATAGCAACTGCTGCGCCATTAACATCTGCGTTCACCTGCATTTTGTTCGTGTTTTTTAACTGAACATTATTTAAATCCCTATTGCAGCCCCAGAGATTTGCACCGCTAGAACTAAGTCTTTAACAGCCCCCTCTTCATGTCATACACGTACCAGGACAGTTACAGGTGTGAAACCATTGCTCCTCGTTGCTCACATCCTCATTTACGCCTCGTAAATTGCAGTCACGATCATCTGTTGGTGGTAGACAGCGCCTACCTTGTTCTTTCCACTCTCCTCGCTCTCTGCTTCTTGTCTCCACATTTTGATCTCCTCTGCCTAAGTCATGCTTCCCTCCACCCCCTTTTCCTTCCGAGAATTAGTCTCTTCCATGGACCCCCACAGAGACGGACTCTCGCCCAAAGCACCTCTTCAAAAAATAGGATACAGTGAAACCACATTTTGGGTCATGTGAAGAATGGAAGGCCTCTGTTGGATTACTGTCACCTCATGTGCATGATTTATGAAAGGCTTAAATCCACCAAGAAGGTGGTTTATTGCACTCTGCTGCAGTAAGTGTTGAGTCATGGGGCATACAAAGAGACGGCTGTTAGCTCCCAACAAGCCCACTTAACTTGTGGGCAACATAACGAGCACAGCTCACCACACACACTGCGTGCCTCAATCACTGGCGTTTGACTCAACAGTGAAAATGCATTCTGGGAATAGATGAATACCTGTTGTGTACAATATCATTATTTGCAGGGTGTTTTGCATAAGCCCATTGCTTACAGTTTATTGGGGTTCTAGTCACTCATACACTGCCCCCTCACACACACTGCCCCCTCACACACACTGCCCCCTCACACACACCGCCCCCTCACACACACCGCCCCCTCACACACACCGCCCCCTCACACACACCGCCCCCTCACACACATTGCCCCCTCACACACACCGCCCCCTCACACACACGGCCCCCTCACACACACACGGCCCCCTCACACACACACGGCCCCCCTCACACACACACGGCCCCCTCACACACACACGGCCCCCCTCACACACACACGGCCCCCCTCACACACACACGGCCCCCCTCACACACACACGGCCCCCCTCACACACACGGCCCCCTCACACACACGGCCCCCTCAAACCCACACGGCCCCCTCAAACCCACACGGCCCCCTCAAACCCACACGGCCCCCTCACACCCACACGGCCCCCTCACACCCACACGGCCCCCTCACACCCACACGGCCCCCTCACACCCACACGGCCCCCTCACACCCACACGGCCCCCTCACACCCACACGGCCCCCTCACACCCACACGGCCCCCTCACACCCACACGGCCCCTCACACCCACACGGCCCCCTCACACCCACACGGCCCCCTCACACCCACACGGCCCCCTCACACCCACACGGCCCCCTCACACCCACACGGCCCCCTCACACCCACACGGCCCCCTCACACCCACACGGCCCCCTCACACACACACGGCCCCCTCACACACACACACGGCCCCCTCACACACACACACGGCCCCCTCACACACACACGGCCCCCTCACACACACACGGCCCCCTCACACACACACGGCCCCCCTCACACACACACGGCCCCCTCACACACACACGGCCCCCCTCACACACACACGGCCCCCCTCACACACACACACGGCCCCCCTCACACACACACACGGCCCCCCTCACACACACACACGGCCCCCCTCACACACACACACGGCCCCCTCACACACACACACGGCCCCCTCACACACACACACGGCCCCCTCACACACACACACGGCCCCCTCACACACACACACGGCCCCCTCACACACACACACGGCCCCCTCACACACACACACGGCCCCCTCACACACACACACGGCCCCCTCACACACACACACGGCCCCCTCACACACACACACGGCCCCCTCACACACACGGCCCCCTCACACACACACACACGGCCCCCTCACACACACACACACGGCCCCCTCACACACACACACACGGCCCCCTCACACACACACACACGGCCCCCTCACACACACACACACGGCCCCCTCACACACACACACACGGCCCCCTCACACACACACACACGGCCCCCTCACACACACACACGGCCCCCTCACACACACACACGGCCCCCTCACACACACACACGGCCCCCTCACACACACACACGGCCCCCTCACACACACACACGGCCCCCTCACACACACACACGGCCCCCTCACACACACACACGGCCCCCTCACACACACACACACACACGGCCCCCTCACACACACACGGCCCCCTCACACACACACGGCCCCCTCACACACACACGGCCCCCTCACACACACGCGCGCACACAACCCCACGCGCGCACACAACCCCACGCGCACACACAACCCCACGCGCACACACAACCCCACGCGCACACACAACCCCACGCGCACACACAACCCCACGCGCACACACAACCCCACGCGCACACACAACCCCACGCGCACACACAACCCCACGCGCACACACAACCCCACGCGCACACACAACCCCACGCGCACACACAACCCCACGCGCACACACAACCCCACGCGCACACACAACCCCACGCGCACACACATACCCACACCCACCCACAACCCCCCCACACACACACAACCACACACCAGGATAGCAAACATAGCATAGCAAAACATAGTATAGCATAACAAAACACAACAAAATATAGCATAGCACAACAAAACGCAAAAAAACAGCATAGCATCACAAAACATAGCATAACAGAACATGGCATAAGAAAGCATAGCATAATAAAACAAAGCATAGCATAACAAAACAAAGCATAGGGTAGCAAAACAAAACATAGCATAGCATACAGCGTCACACAGCACCGCCAACAGCATCACTCAGGAGCCCCACAACATCACTATGCGCTACCACAGCATCAATCTGTACAACCATTCAACAACAACTGGTTCAAATATGTTCTCTCAATGTTTCAAGCTTTATTACAAATGTCACAAAAAGATGTTAAAATTTCACTTCTGTTCTTGGATTTTCGTCACAAAATACACTGAACATAATCTTCACAAATGTTATTTACAAAAGTTTAAGCTATTGCCATTATAAATTACAATAACTTTTTATTTAAGTATTAATTATTTTTAAAAAATTAAGTCATTGTTATTTGTAATATCAAGACATGTAAGTCACGTAAATACAACACATATTGCATTACAAATGCTATAGGTGTCACATTTGCAAAAGTTATAACTATTGGCATTGTAAATGACAAAGCTATTCATTTCGCTATTTTCAAAACCAACACATAAATAAAACATGTCATTTACAAAACCAATAGCTCAAACCTTCCTAATGGGAGACCTATTGCATTGCAAATGCTTGTTTTCCAAGCAGGAGTTCAATTTAAGTGCCACCAGTGCAGCTTTTATGTTCACGTTACTGCCTCAATTATTGCCCATTTTGCAGTAACATGATGCGTCTCTCTTACTATAAGAAGCAAAATCCTTCAGAAGCAGGTGCATCTGGATTTCTGTCTGCACTCCGGAGAGCTTAGGGTGCACTTGTCGAAAGGCAAGGAACCAGACACTAATGCCTAAGTGCTAAATAACAACTTAAGAGATGTGTATAGGAAATTACATGATGGTAACGCTCTCTTAAATAGCCATCAATCACCAGTTGTCTCTCTTATAGGATTGTTGTGCCATTTGTAAATCCAGTTTTCTCTTGTAAAATGACGTGCCTTGAAGAGACCTACAGTTCTTTAGCCTAGGTCCCCTTTCCGTTTCTAATTAGCGTTTATTGAACTATTAAAAAGGCTTTTATAGCGCGCTCTATTACTAAAGAATAGTATCCTGGCGCGAAAAGGTACAAGCGAAGCAAAAGGGTTCTTGGAAAGGCAGAAGGGAGGTGGATTACAGAGTGATGTTAAACAAATAGGTTTTCAGTCCTTTCTTAAGAGCCGTGATAGTAGAAGCTGTCTTGATGTGGAGGGGGAGGGCATTCCAGGCTTTTGCAGCTCTAACCGCGATGGATTGGCCGCCTAGTCTACAGTACTTAAATTTAGGCACGGACATTTGGCATAGATTGGCAGACCGGAGGAGTCGGTTAGGGACATAGAGGGTAAACCTTTTCCTCAGGTAGGCCGGGCCAATTTGGTGGACAGTGCGGTAGGAGAGGACAAGAATTTTAAACATGATCCTATGGGCAACTGGGAGCCAATGGAGGCTACGGAGTAGGAGGCGAACACTAGAACTCTTGGGTATATTAAACAAGAGTCTCACGGCGGCATTTTGTATGACCTGAAGACGGTGAATCAAATAGGCCGGTAGTCCACAGAACAGGCCATTCGCGTAGTCCAACCGGGAGAGTATTAGAGCGCGAGTGTCAGTCTCTTTAGCCTCTCTAGGGAGAAGGGGAAAAAACCTACGTAGGGTTTTCAAAGTAGAGAAGCAGACCCCCGTGAGTTTTTTTTATGTGGTCCTCAAATTTGAGGTCATTTCCGAACCAAACTCCTAGATTTTTTGCTGGGCCGCCAATGGATTTAGGACAGGGCAGATCAGTAGGCAGAGAAGGTCGCTAAAATTGTCAGGGAAGGAGCCATATAGCAAAACCTCGGACTTGCCTTTGTTACATTTTAACTGGGCAGGTGCTAGCCATCGGAAAACTGATGATAGGCAGAGTTGGGCCACCGACGTATCAAAATTGTTCTTAGGCCAGGTAAACAGAAGTTGGGTATCGTCGGCGTAGGCCATAATTTTTGCCCCTAGCTGTTCTGCTAGGTAAATTAATGGGGTAAGATAAACATTAAAAAGCAAGGGGCTTAAAGTGGAACCCTGTGGGACTCCAGTGGCAAGTTTCTTTGGGGAAGAAGCAAAGGGAGGCATCCAGACTTGTTGAGTCCTGTTATCTAAGAAGGATGTCAGCCAATCGAGTGCAGGGCCAGTTATGCCAATAGTGGCTAATCTGGTAAGTAGGAGGGAGTGGGGTACTGTGTCGAAGGCGGCATAGAGGTCTAATAAAATCAGAGCCGCTCTGCCACCTCCGTCCAGACACTCCCGGATAGCCTCGGATATTTCAACTAGGGCTGTTTCAGTGCTGTAGGCAGCCCTGAATCCTGACTGTGCTGGGTGTAATGCCTGAGAGGTTTCGACAAACTTGTCCAGTTGTTTAAAAGCAATCTTCTTGCAGACCTTGGCTAGAGCTTGCAATAATGAAATAGGCCGATAGTTGGAGGGGACGGCCGAGTCCAGCCCAGTTTTTTTCAGAAGTGGAAGCAATTTTGCTTGTTTCCAACAAACCGGGACAGTAGCAGTGAGAAAAGAAAAGTTAATGATCTGAGTGACCTCAATTCCAACTGTTTCCGCTAGACCCCCGAGGACTCTAGCAGGGCAGGGGTCAGAGGGAGATCCCGATTTTAAGGCTGTGAGGACATAAACGATGTCAGATTTAGAGGGCAGAGCAAAGTTAGCAAACTACTCTGTGGGTTCCGGCATCATAGAGGGAGGAAATACAGGGGGGGAGGGAAAGCTGTTTCAGACAGCCAGTAGGTCATCTTGAATTTTAGCAATTTTATCGACAAAAAACACAGAAAGCTCTTCGCACCATTTCTCAGATGAAGGCAGCAAAGGTTGAGCGGCACATGGTGAAACAAAGCTTTTTACGATGGAAAAAATTTCCTTGCTGTTATTATTAGCTTTATTAATTCGTCCAGCATAGTAGCAGCTCTTGGCAGATCTGATAGCCGCATAATACTTTTTTTTGCGCCACCCGTAGATTCTTCTTACCCTCAGGCAGATATGCTTGTCTCCAAATCCGTTACAGTTTCTTACAACCCGATTTGAGTTCACGAAAAGAGTGTGAAAACCAGGGTTTGGAGGGAGTAGTACGTAGTCTACAGACCCGGCCTTTATTAACAGAGGCAGCGGTCCCGTGTTCAACCCATATATTGAAGGAGCTAACTGCCGCCTCGATTTCTAAGGGTAGTAGTGGGCGGGAAACAGCTAAGTAGTGTGACAGGATATCTAAATTGATCTTCTGTGCGTGAGCAACTTGAGGACCGCTCTCTGCGGTAATAGCCAGAGACCAAGAAAACCTAATCAGCTTATGGTCTGACCAGGTCACTATCTCAGGGCAGGTCATAACAATATCGAAGTTGGAACAGACCAAATCTAGAACGTGACCTCCCGTGTGAGTGGGTGCCGCAACCCACTGTTTGAGCTGGGCCATGGAAAAAGCTTCGTTTAGGCGGGCAAGAAGTAATTCTGATCTGTCCCTGGTTTCATTATTCGACCTTCCGTGTTCAAAGCAATTTAAAAAAAATTGGTTGCTGGGGATGAGATTGAAGTGAATGAGAATAGCCTGCCCCCCTAAATAGGTGCAGAACATAAAATTACATACAGCTCCAACAGATCAGATTTTGATAACTGCCATACAGATGCACAGCACACTTCAGTTTCTACATTTTTTATCAAGTAATCATTCCCATTTTTACATCATTTATTCATTCCCTTACTGAAGAGTGTACAACGTTTGTAACTTTAATTTCTTCTGGTTAACCTCACAAAGTTAAAATAATCGGGGTGCAACTTATGGTAGCTTCTGACATGTTTTTGCGCACAGTTACGCCTTCAAATTACATAAATGCTATCCCCACTTCCTAGATGAAAGGTAGCTTAAAAAAGCGCGCACACAGATTTATTTGATAAATTACCATGTCAGTTTTTACCTCATATAATATTAAATGTGATATTTCCATATAGAGTTTTCTTCCACAAATGGAAAAAAGACGAAAGTATAGGAGTAATAAAATTGTCCTTTTGTGGGGACTCAATTATAGAAAATCCTACAATTTAGACCAATCCCCTTTTTAATGGGTAATCTCAGACAAACTCCTTATAAGAAACAGAAACAAATCTCCGTGAATACGAGGGAGATTTCTGCTTCAGAGAGCAGGACATTTTGTTGTACTTGTTGGACACAACTGTAATTTAAGTGCTGAATTCTTTTAGTACTAGTGCCAGCTTCCACTATTTGGCAGTCGAAGATAGTGTTGGACTGGAAATATCAAAAATTTTGCAAAGTACATTTTTCTGTGCTTCATAATTAGGTAGGTATGTTTTTCTTTCTGTAGTTAACACTTTCCCTTTGTCCTCCCTCCTTGAGTTGCTGGTAGATGGAAACCTATCTTCATAAACATTTTGCAACTTAAGTGGAGCCTGTCGATTGGCAATGTGGGGAGTAGTGTGTTTATCATCTGAATGTACTGGTTGGTAATTTATCAATCTTGTCTATTGTCAAAATGCCTATTTCCATTCTCTTTTACAGGATTCAAGTTAATGACCAGATAGTTGAAGTCGATGGAACAAGTTTAGTTGGAGTAACTCAACTTTTTGCAGCCACTGTGCTTAAAAATACCAAAGGTACAGTCAGGTGGGTAAGAATTTTGCTATTCCTTAGAATGTACTGGCTTTTCATTAAAAAAAAAACAATTCAATTGCACTGTCAAAATGTTTGTGTCTTAATAGTTGTGGCCGCACTGAACCTACCAACATTACTAAAACCTATACAAGTAATGTGTTCCCTTGCACTAGGATTCTTATTTCTTGATGCTGTACTGGAACTGAATGGTTATTTTGCAATGTCAATACATTTTCATTGTCACTAGGATAGCTTCTAACAATTTATTGTTCATAAGTCTACATTTTTGCCTTTGCCGCACTGGCATATACAAGCATCTTTCACCTTATCCAAGGCATAGGCCTAATCCTCTGCTACAAGTAAAATATTAAGGTTATTCTTTCATAACCACTGTTAGACCTGGCATCATTGGCGTGAGTCTCCCTTCCATTTTTGTTCGATTGCCTCCTCAAGCATCTCTGCAAGAAATTGAAAGTTGTTACATCAGGCATTTCTAAAAAGAATGACTACCAAAAGGCGCTGAGGGCCTGGGTAGAAGCAAGAAATGCCTCTGATCTTGTGGTGGAGCCAGATAGGGATGCAGATGAGCAAATTGAAAGGCCAGTGTTTTCAGCCGGGGGGGATAGGAGGGAGGGGGGGACACTTTCTCCACCTGGCAGCAGTATCTTTTCCAAAGACTGGAAGACTGGGACAGAATTAGGGCACTCGAGCTGGAGTTGGCTAAGCTTAAGATGGAGTCAGGGGGAAACAGAGAATAACAGGTTGTTTTTGGAGAGAGAGTGAGAATGGAACACGAGAGGATGTTGAGGGAGTTAGAAATCAAGGCGATGGGCTTAGAAATCAATTCCTCTGGTGGCAGCACACCATCTGTGCCTTCAGAAGGCAGAGTACATATTCCCAAGGATGTCATTAAATATTTCCACAAAAGTGAGGATATTGAGCAGTGGTTTGCAGCCTATGGGATAGCAATGTTGGCCCACTGGGTCCCTGAGAAGGATTGGGGAGCGGAGTTGTGGGGATGCTTTTTAACTGAAGGTAGGGATACTTTGTTAGACCTGCCCAGTGAGAATAGGATGTCTTATGCCCACATGAAAAAAGCACTGAAAACAAGGTATGGTTTGACTCCAGAACTCGATAGACAGAGGTTCAGGAATTGTAAAAAGTTTGAGGGAACCACTTGAGTAGAATATGTAGCTTTCTTTTGCACAGCTATGGATGGTTGGGTGAGTAGTAGCAATGTGGATAATTTTCAAGCACTCTGATTTGATCGCTAGGGAGCACTTGTCTGCTAATTGTTTTCCAGAGCTACGCCAGCACCTTATTGATAGCAAGTTAACTAACCCTAGGATGTTTGCTGAGGAGGCGGACTGCTGGGTCAGTACCAGGGTCCACAAGGGTCTTGTGGCAGACTCTGTCAAAGGTGGGCAGCGTCCCCAGCAGAAGTGTGGGAGGGACAAGGGTAAACAGAGGGAGTTCCAGAAAGGGCCCTAAAGTAATACCCAAGGAACCAATGTAAGGGTTTCCAGCTTCCCCCTGAGAAGAAGTCAGGATCCCCGACAGGTAAACCTGTTCATAGGGGGCCTGTTACATGCTTTCAGTGTAAGCAGTTGGGACACCGTTGGTATGATCCCAAGTGTCCCCAAAAGGGTCAGTATGTGCCACCCCATGCACCACCCCGTCAGATGGCCAGTGTAGCCCTGGGTGGGGAGGAGATGGGTGCCAAAGGTGGGCGGGGTCCCGCAGAAATGTCCCTTGTCGCATTAGGAAACTTTGAGATGGTCCCTAAAACTCAGCTGCCTGCTAAAACTAAAAAATACAGGCAGTGGGTGACCATCAATGGCCATAGAGTGGAGGCTCTGAGAGACACCGGGGCCAGTGTGACAGCTGTCAAGTGTCACTTGGTGTCTGAAGAGCAGGTGGCCCCCAATGCATTCTTCCCAGTTGTTGCTGCTGACAACACAGAGAGCCATTGCAAAGTGGCTCAAGCTCCCTTTGAGTGGGGGGGGGTCTCTGATACTCTTCAAGTAGCTGTGAGGCCAGCCATGCCTGTTGATTGTCTGTTAAACAATGATTTGGAAAGCTCCCCTTGGGTCAAGGTGGAGAAGAAGGCGCATTTAGAGATGTTGGGTCTGCCTGAGTGGGCGTGTATGACCACTCGGTCTATAGCAGCTAAGGGTGTACAAGGTGACCCTGGAGCCTGAAAGTATGGCCCAGGGACCTGCCTTAAAGAGAATAGGTAGGGGGCGCGGGAAACCAGCTCCCATTGTTCTCACGGTGCAGGAGGAGGCAGACCTTGAGTGGGATGCCCTGGAACCTACAGGGGAGCAAGTTTCTGAACTGGGGAACATACCTGAGCTGACTCATTGGCAGCAAGAAGGGGGTTCCTCCAGGGAGGAATTTTGTGAAGAGCAGCAGAAGTGCCCTTCTCTTGTGGGATTGAGGCAACAGGCAGCAGGTGATCAGTCTGGATCACGTTGGATCTACTGGGAGAACGGTCTCCTGTATAACGAGCCTAAAGTTGCTGAGCCTGCGTCAGCCCGTGTGCTGGTGGTACCCCAGCGCTTCAGAGCCTTCCTACTGGGTTTGGCTCAGGACGTTCCTTTAGCTGGACATCTGGGGCAGAACAAGACCTTTCAAAGACTGGTCTCCCTCTTTTATTGGCCCCAGATGTGTAAGAGTTCAGATACTCATTGTAGGACTTGTCAAACTTGCCAGGCATGTGGGAAAAGTGGAAGGAAGTACAAAGGTCCTCTCCAACCTTTCCCTGTAGTCAGTACCCCCTTTGAACTGGTGGGCATTGATATTGTGGGGCCACTGGACCCCAAAACAGCCGTGGGCAACGGGTTTATCCTGATCTTGGTGGACCATGCTACCCGGTACCTGGTAGCCATTCCGCTCAGGACAGTGACGGCCCACGTGGTGGGACGTGCACTGATGGGGGATTTTCTCCAGTGTGGGGTTCCCCAGAGAGGTGGTGTATGACCGAGGTACAAACTTCATTTCCAATTATATGAAGTCTCTGTGGAAGGAGTGTGGTGTTACCTATAAGTTCACCACTCCTTACCACCCACAAGGTAATCGGCTGCTTGAAAGATTCAACCGGACCCTTAAAGTCACGATCATGGGTCTTGAGGAACCTATGAGGTGTAAGTGGGACGTCCTCTTGCTATGCCTTCTGTTTGCCTACCGTGAGGTGCCACAAAAGTCCCTAGGGTTCAGCCCCTTTGAACTTCTGTATAGACACCCGGTAAGCGGACCTTTGAGTCTGGTCAAAGAAGGCTGGGTGCAATCTCCCAGGAAACATCCCCAGGATGTATATAGTTACATGATGGCCTTCAGGAACCAGACTCTCCGATGCAGAGATCTCGCTCAGGCGAATCTTGAAGCCAGCAAGGAGGAAATGAAGCGGTGGTACTATCAGAATGCCACTCTAATTGAGCTTCAACCTGGACAGAAAGTTTGAGTCATGGCCCCTGTAGAGCCTTGTGCGCTCCAGGACAGGTGGACCGGTCCATTTGCGATGGTGGAGCGCAAGAGTTATGTCACCTATGTGGTGAACTTGCAGACTCCCAGGAACCCTTTGAGGGTCCTGCATGTTAACCGCCTAAAGCCCCACTTAGAAAGGTCCGAAGTGGGCATGCTCCTAGCTACAGATGAGGGAATGGAGGAGGAGACAGTGCCTCTTCCTGACCTGTCTGCAACAGAGCAAGACGGGTCAGTAGATAATGTCAGCCTCTCTTCCACACTGACCCCTGATCAGCAGTAAGATTAACGCCAACTATTGGGACAATTCTCTGATCTATTTTCCGTGGTTCCTGTTGTCACAGAGTGGTGTGTCCATGATGTGGACACTGGAGACAGTCCTCCTGTGAAGCACAAGGCTTAGAGTGACTGACAAGGTCAAACCTTACATTAAGGAGGAAGTCGCCAAGATGTTTGCTTTAGGCGTAATTGAGTCCTCAAACAGACGTGGGCCAGCCCAGTGGTTTTGGTCCTAAAGTCTGCCGCACCGGGTGCCACACCTGAACTCCGGTTCTGTGTGGACTACCGAGGGCTCAATTTAGTCACCAGGACTGACGCACACCCCATCCACAGAGCTGATGAGCTCATTAATTGGTTAGGGGGTGCACGGTACCTCAGCACATTTGATTTGATGTCTGGGTACTGGCAGATTGCCTTGACTGATGGGGCCAAAGAGAGATCAGCATTCTCCACACCAGATGGGCACTACCAATGCTGGGTTATGCCCTTTGGGATGAAGAATGCCCCTACCACCTTTCAGAGGTTGGTCAACCAGGTGTTGGCTGGACTGGCGGATTTCAGTGCCGCCTACCTGGATGGCATTGCAGTATTCAGCGCCAGTTGGGAGGAACATCTACACCACCTCTGGGAAGTGTTGATGGCAATGCGCAAGGTAGGCCTCACGATCATGGCGAGTAAGTGCCAGATCGGGCAGGGTTCCTAGGTGTACTTGGGTCACCGGGTAGGGAGCGGCCAGGTGGCGCCCCTACAGCCCAAAATTGATACCATCCTGCCATAGGAACCCCCAAAGACTCAGACACAGGTGAGAGCCTTTTTAGGACTCACGGGGTACTACACAGGGTTTGTCAAGGGGTATGGCAACATTGTTACACCCTTGACTGAGCTGACTTCCAGGAAGCAGCCCAAGAAAGTGAACTGGACTGACACCTGTCAGAAGCCTTTTGCCGCCCTGCAGACTGCCATGTGCACAGCACCCGTGCTTCAGTTGGCCAGCTTCTCAAAGGAATTCATTCTTCAAACAGACGCTTCAGAGCATGGCGTGGGGGCTGTTCTATCACAGATTAATAAAGAGGGCCTAGACCAACCGTAGCCTTCATCAGTACGAGGTTACTTCCACGGGAACAGAGGTGGAGTGCAATTGAGCGTTAGGCATTTGTTGTGGTCTGGGCACTAAAGAAGCTGAGACCATACTTGTTTGGGACTCACTTCCTGGTTCAGACCGACCATAGGCCCCTCAGATGGCTAATGCAGATGAGGGGTGTGAACCCAAAGTTGTTGAGGTGGTCCATTTCCCTACAGGGTATGGACTTTACAGTGGAACACTGCCCTGGTACAGAACACGCCAACGCTGATGGTCGGTCCAGATTTTTCCGCCTGAGTGAAGAGAACTCCCAAGGGGAAGGGTAGTTCGCCCCAAATTTCAGCTGGAGGGGACTCGCGTTAGACCTGGCATCATTGGCGTGAGTCTCTATTCCATTTTTGTCGGATTGTATCCTCTGTTTTTTATATGTTTTTGCTGGTTATATGCTTTGGGCACTGTGCCACTGCAAATCAGTGCCACAGTGCAAGTGCTCCCTATGTTAAATTGATGTGCTAATTAGTGGTTTAAAAATTGGGTTATTTGATTTACTTGTCAGACCCTAGTACAGTGCACCATGTGTGCCCAGGGCTTGTAAAATGCTGCTGGCGGGCTTGCAGCACTGGTTTTGCCACCCACAGAAGCAGCTAGTAAAGTGTGTCTCAGGTTTGCCATTGCAAGGCCTATATGCAGTCTGTGACTGCCATGTCGACTTCACCAAGTGCACCCTCTTGCTAGTTATCCAGTATTTGGGTGTCTTTCATAGATTCACATGCCTGAATCATTCCCCGTCGCCGAGACGGGAGCCTCCGGTACATAAAAAAGTAATGTCCTAAGGACATACATAGAGAATATAGGCCGAAGGGCCTCCCCTTTGGGGCCTTTCCACGTCCTTATGTAAAAAGGACCGAACTCTCATCGTTAGCCAATCAGCTCCGACCTCCCTCTAGAACCTTCCCGGGAGGAGCCTCAGTCCCTCAGATTTTCTACCGCACGTTGTGCTAGGGAGTCTCCAACCTGAGCTCTTCAGGTTTTCCTGGCTTCGAAGTCTCAAACTTCGCTGAAGTACACTTTGTACGGAAAGGATATATGTCCTATCTTCGACTACATGTCGGAATCTGATAAGAAAGCTTCGTCCATGGCGGACTCGCAGAAGAAAGCCCTTCTAAGGGCCTGTTCCTCCTGCGGCAAGCAACGGATTCAAGCGGAGGACAAGCACGACCTGTGCTTATATTGCCTGTACCCTGACCACGTCACTGACAAGTGTAGGGTGTGTAGAGCCTTCCCAAAGAAGACTGTTAAGGAAAGGGAAACTCGCTTCCGCGAATGGCTCGACAGGCTTAAGGTCCGAGACACTCTGGAATCTTCCGAGGGTAGTGTCTCCGCGACCTCCAAAGTCTCCAAGAAGAGACCCAGGGTGCAGTCCCCTGGAGAGACAGACACTCCTCCTAAGAAGGCGCACAGGAAACCTTCGGAGGCACGTTCCACCACCTCCTCAGTGTCTGTTAAGGATGGCCAGAGGTTCAAGAAGCCCGCTCCATCTACTAAGCGGACTACCTCGGTCACGACCACTGTGTCGACCACTACGGCCTCATCGCCCTCCGCGACGGCCACAACGACCACCACTGCGTCCTCAGGCGCACCGGTCTCCTCGACCATTCCTCTGAAACCTTCATCCAGTACGAATACAAAGTCTTCGTCACCTAAGAGGTCTAAATCTACAGGTACGCCTTCGCCGAAAACATCTCATACCGAAGGATCGTCACCTAAACGGTCGAGGTCAAGTTCAAAAGGCACGCCTTCGACAACGATATCTCAAGTCCAAGGCCCTACCACCAGTAAGACGGCGAAACTCTTATCCCCGCAAAATTTGATGCCATCGACCCTAACGGAGGTGCCCAAGTCACCAACACACACGGCGGGCGCGCCATCTTCACGCACGTCGTCGGAAGAGACCCCGGCGCCATCTTGGAAAGAATCGAGATTGGTCGAAGTCTCTATTCACTCGATTCCAACGCCCTCGGTTCACCCAACGGTGGAGTTGGCACCCGAGCAAGAACAGGAGACACTCCAGAGTGAGGAGTCAGACGAAGAACAGGGGGATCACGAGGAACACCAGGACGTCCACGAGATCCGGGACGAACTTATATATCAGGGACGCTCCCTGAACGTCGACACGGTGAACACCCCGATGATCTGTTTGCCACTGTCTCTGGTCAACGATTTGAAATCCCTGGTGCAGGACTATAAACAACGGTTCCCGGACGCCGACAGCGGCACCCAGGTGCCGGTCACCCAAGCGCAACCATCGGCCTCGCAACCTTCCGCTCCCCAGGCCCGTCCTCGGAACCAACCCCATCCTCGCACTCGACCGCAAACTCAGGCGGAGGACTCATCGGAAAGCGAGGAGGAGGAGACGGACTTAGAGGAAGGCGAGGTGCAAGACGCCGCCTCGGACCCCAGAGACGACGATGCCGATGCTGCGTCATCACACCATTCGTCTACCCCGGCATCCCCGCGACCGCGCCACTCTGAGGCGGCGGACGTGGGAGGTTTCCACAAACTGGTGGACAGAGCTGCAAAGAGGTTTCACATGGCAGTGGAATCCGCGGAAACGGAATGCTTCCTCCATGATTTCAAGGAACACAGCCAGAAATTGGCCAAGTCTATTCCACTTATAGACTTTCTGTGGGAACAGGGCAAGAAGCTGATGCTCACGCCTGCTTCGGTGCCTGCGGTGGTTCCGCGCCTAGACAAGAAATATAAGGCCCCGAACACCGCACCTGCCTGCCTGACCGGCCACCCCAAACCGGACTCGGTTGTGACTCAGGCGGCCCAAAAACAATCCCGCAACCCTTCTTCGCCGCTGTCCGCGCCCCCTGACAAGGAAGGAAGGAAGCTGGACACCATAGGCAAACGGTTCTCTACCACGTCCGCCATGACCATCAAGGTAGCGAATTCCATCGCCCTCCTTGGCCGCTACAACCGCCAGCTATGGGAAGACATAGCTCCTTATCTACAAAGTCTGCCAGCCGCGGTCCAGGACGAGGTGAAAGCTCTTCTAGCGGAAGGACAAAACTCCGCGGCAGAAATTATCGACTGCGCCATCGACGCAGCCATGACGGGATTCCGCCAGTTGGCCGGGGCTGCCGTGCTCCGCCGCCAAGGCTGGCTCAAAGCAACGTCCTTTCGGCAGGAGGTCCAATCTAAGGTGCTGGACATGCCGTTCGATGGTCAATTCCTCTTTGGAGAGAAGATAGACGAAGCGCTCCAGGCCATCAAGAAAGACACCGATACGGCGAGGGCTCTGGGCTCCCTCCAGTCTCGGAACCAATCCTTTCGGGGGGGCCGCTCCAGAGGTCAGTACTCCTACAGGGGTTCCTACCAAAATCGGTCGTCCTATTCCTACAGCAACAGGAACCAGCCCCAGCAAAAACAACAGTCCCGTCAGTCGTCCTATGGGAGGTCGTCCTTCAGAGGCAAATCCGCCAAGAAGGGCGCTGGCGGCCGCCAGTGACCATTTACTCCAGCCAGTCCCACCACCGTCTCAATCCTTTCGAATTGGGGGAAAGCTGACCAACTTCCTCAAAAATTGGCAAAAAATCACTACGGATCGGTGGGTACTACAAATAATTCAATTTGGACATTCCCTCGAACTGGTCAACACCCCTCCCAACACTCCTCCGCTGAAGCGTGCTCACAAACACCTGCACCTCCTTCTCCAGGAAGTATCCGCCATGTTGGTCAAAGGAGCCATCGAAAGAGTCCCAAAGTCCCAGAAGGGGAAGGGTTTTTATTCCCACTTCTTCCTAGTCCAACAGAAAGGGGAAAAGTGGAGGCCGATCTTAGACCTCCGGGCGCTCAACGCCTTCCTGCGGAGTCAATCCTTCCGGATGGTCACAATCCAGGAGATCCTGGGAGCACTGGAAAGAGGAGACTCGATGGTCTCCCTGGACTTACAGGACGCCTACTACCATATCCCCATCCTCGTAAGGCACAGGAAGTACCTACGGTTCGAAATAGCGGGCAGACATTACCAGTTCAAGGTTTTGCCTTTCGGCCTCAAATCCGCACCACGTATCTTCACGAAGTGCTTGGCGCCTGTGGCAGCCTTCCTGCGGCAAAGGGGTCACCAGGTGTTCCCCTACCTGGACGACTGGCTGGTGAAGGCGCCTTCCCCGGAAGGCACGACGGCTTCATCCGACGCCTGCAGCGCTCTTTTTCAACAGCTGGGTCTGACGATCAACCTCAAGAAATCCTGCACTACCCCTTCAACGAGGATCACCTTCCTAGGGGCTACCCTAGACACGAAGCGCGCGAAGGCTTTCCCCTCGGAGGACAGGACCAACAAAATACTGTCCCTGGCCGCGGCGGTAGCCAAGAAGCCTCGCATCAAGGTACGGACATTCACCTCCTTGCTAGGGATGATGTCTTCATGTATTCTCCTCATACCACACTGCAGGCTCCGCATGCGTCCCCTGCAGGAGGCGCTGGCGAGACAATGGAAACAGAGTTCCGGCTCCTTCGAGGACATTATCACGATCACACCGGCCATCACAAAGGCCCTTCTGTGGTGGAGAAACAGAACTCACCTGACGGCCGGCTTGCAGTTCCTCCTGCCACCGGCACCACTGGTCATCACGACAGACGCCTCACTGGAAGGCTGGGGAGCAGTACTGTTGGACCTTCGCGTCAGCGGAAAATGGGACGCCCAGGAGAAACAACTACACATCAACCTACTGGAACTGAGAGCAGTGTATCTGGCTCTGCAGGCCTTCCTGCCACGTATCGGCACTTCCCCGGTGCTCGTCAAAACAGACAACACCACGACGATGCACTACCTGAACAAACAGGGGGGAACGCGATCTCTCTCTCTCTCAAGAGAATCGCAAAAAATCTGGAACTGGTTGGTGGCGCACGGTCTCTCCCTCAAAGCGGAGTACGTTCCCGGGAAGGACAACACTATCGCGGACGCCCTCAGCAGACAGACCTCTCTCTCCCACGAATGGGAGCTGGACGGCGACACGGTAGCCCACGTCTTCTCGCTATGGGGGACCCCGAGGATCGATCTCTTCGCGACGGCAGGGAACGCCAAATGCCAAAGCTACGCAAGCTGGCATCCCCAACGGGGGTCACTGGGAAATGCTTTTTCCATCGGCTGGTTCAGCGTGTTTGCGTACGCTTTTCCTCCGTTCCCGCTGATACCGAGGCTCCTCCGGAAGATGAAGACGGAACCGTGCACCCTGATACTGATTGCTCCGTACTGGCCGAGACAACATTGGTTCTCGGACCTGCTTCGCCTGTCCATCAGGCCCCCGATTCACCTGCAACAACACCCGAACCTCTTAACGATGTCCGGAGGCCAGGTACACCACCCGAACCTCCGTTCGCTCAACTTATCGGCCTGGCTCCTGAGCACCGAGAGTTCGGAGACCTAGAGATCCTGCAGGACTGCAGGGCAGTACTAGCCAAAGCGAGGGCGGGCAGCACGAACAAAACCTACTCGCTAAAGTGGAAGAGGTTCTGCCTGTGGTGTTCGGAACACGACTTACACCCCCTCCGGGTCACCCCGGTACAGCTGCTACCGTACCTCCTCCACCTGGCTCAATCGGGGCTGGCCCACGCCTCCATTAAGGTTCATCTGGCTGCTATTTCAAGATTCACCAGGACCCCAGCTGGACCCTCCCTATGGTCCAGTCGACTGATAAAGCAATTTCTGAAAGGGCTCTACAGATCCTTTCCGAGGCCTCGGAAAGTCCCTCCAACCTGGCAGTTGAACTTGGTGCTCAACCAACTCATGAAACACCCATTCGAGCCCATACACCGGGCCTCACTCAAACATCTTTCCTGGAAAACGGCACTCCTGCTAGCCCTGACGTCAGCCAGACGGGTCAGCGAACTTCAGGCGCTGTCTATTCAGGAACCGTATCTCCAATTCAGGAACCGTATCTCCAATTCAGGCACGACCGAGTGGTACTCAGGCCCAACCCTAAATTCATCCCTAAGGTGCCGTCGGACTTTCATCTGAACGAACCAATTGTCCTCAAGTCGTTCTTTGCGAACCCTTCCACGGCAGCGGAAAGGGCGCTGCATTCCTTGGACCTTAAAAGGTGTCTCAAATTCTACTTGGACAGGACCAAAGACGTCAGAAAGTCTTCTCAACTCTTTGTAGCCTACAGCAACCCGCGCATGGGGTTGCCCTTGACGAAACAAAGCATCTCCCGCTGGATTTCTTCAGCGATTGCTTTCTGCCATGATCAGGCCGGACGGCCTTTGACGGACCGAGTGGCTGCCCACTCTACCAGAGCGATGTCTACGTCAGCGGCGCTCTTCGCTGGAGTGACGATCCTGGACATCTGCCGAGCGGCGACCTGGAAGTCCCCGCACACCTTTTCCAGACACTACTGCCTGGACATCGAACTGCAGAAGGACGCTGCAGTGGGACAAGCGGTGCTGCGCCATCTCTTCCAATAAGGTGAGCCTTACCTCGTCCCGCCATCCAGGTATGCACATTCTTCATGGTCTTTGTTTATCTCTGCTATATGCATGACTATATATTACCATGTTTCTCTCACATTGTCTGTGATTTATGCAGGCCTGCTGGTTGTGGGAATGTGCTTTACCACTATGCATGTGTAACTGCTAACTACTCTGATTCAGGCATGTGAATCTATGAAAGACACCCAAATACTGGATAAGAAATGCGTTACTTACCTGTAACAGCAGTTATCCAGTATTGGTGTCTTTCATAGATTCACATGCACCCCTCCCGCCTCCCCGGTAAGGACTCACGTACCTCTATGTCTACAGTGCGACACCCTAGCTGGGTGCGTACGAAAATCTGAGGGACTGAGGCTCCTCCCGGGAAGGTTCTAGAGGGAGGTCGGAGCTGATTGGCTAACGATGAGAGTTCGGTCCTTTTTACATAAGGACGTGGAAAGGCCCCAAAGGGGAGGCCCTTCGGCCTATATTCTCTATGTATGTCCTTAGGACATTACTTTTTTATGTACCGGAGGCTCCCGTCTCGGCGACGGGGAATGATTCAGGCATGTGAATCTATGAAAGACACCAATACTAGATAACTGCTGTTACAGGTAAGTAACGCATTTCTTCCTAAACCTTCCCATTGCTTAATATCAGACACCTCTATGGTAGGCCCAAGGGCAGGGTGCATTGTAACTATAAGGTAGGGCATGCTCTGGTGTGTGTAGCATGCCCTAATAGTGAATCACAGCCATTTTATTTTTTCACTATTGCAAGGCTATCTGTTCTCCATAGGCTAGAATGGGCAGTTAGATTATTACATTCTTATAATCCTAACTGACTCAGGAAACATGGTAGAAATTCGAATTTATTATGCCTGAACTCAGAATGATAAAATACATCTTTTAGTAAAGTTGTTTTTACCATTCTGTGTTTGAAAATACCACTTTTAGAATGTAGGTATTTTCTTGTCTAGCTGTCCAGGCCTGCCTCTTCTAGGTTGTGTATTCCTTGTCTGGGTTTGTGAGTGACCGGGCTGGGGGATTCCACAGAGACAGGCTGGGGCAGCCCAGTGGTGAATAGAGAGATCTGCTTCTAGATGGGAGGGAGGAGTTGCACCTGGGACCTGAATAGGGCTGGGCCTTTCCTTTACAATGCTGGCTGCACCTCCTGTCGTGTCTGATGTATCTGCCGTGCACTGTGAAAAGAGAAAAGGAATCAGGTCAACAAAGTGCTCCAGAGCTGTACCTTCCCTCCCCTGTGCTGGCTCCACCTCCTGTGGGGCGTCTGATGTCTCTGCCCTGCACAGTGGAAGGAAGGAGTCATGTAAACAAGTGCTCATGAACTGGTTTCGACTAGGTAGAAGCCTCTCTGCCTTCAGAGAACAAAGGATTTTGGGGTATAAATATTGGGACCCAGTCCCAAGAACTTGAGATCACTTCTGGAACAAGAACCCCTTTGCCAAGGAGAAGAACCAAGGAAGCTGCAGGAGTTTGACTGCCCCTCTGCCAGTGTGCTGTTTGCTGGGTTGGCCTGCAGTGGTTGCTTCTTTGCCAAGGAAAGGAGAAGGAACTTTTTAAGAATATTCTCCAAGGGCTTGAACTGTACTTGCCTCCTGCTGAAGTCTCAGCGACAAATGACTTCATCTGCAGCTCCCCTCTGAATTTCTTTGCTGGAATTCTAACTACAGACATTTGCGTGTTGCTGGAAGCACGACGCATCGAGAGGAAGCGCGTCGCTGCCTCAGCGGAAATGGTTGCATCGCCGGAGAAGCGAGCATTCGCCACATCTCCCTGGAAGCGCATCACCGGAGAACCGTGACGCCATCGAGAGTCGCCATCGCATCACCGGAGAAGCGTGTCGCAGGTCCTGTCGTGTCTCCAATGTACCGCCTACGCTTAATCATCCCAGCATCATCGCATCGTCGCATCAAGGGTGCCATCTTCTCGCATCGCAACCGGATCATCGCATCGTATCAAGGCGCCATCTTGCGCATTGCAACGGGCCCGCAGGCCGAGAATCTACGCATCACCTCCGCACCGGTAAGGATCACGACGCATCCCGTACTCTGCACAAGCATTGAGGCAAGAAGCATCATTTCCCAAGGATCACAGAACCAATTTGCAAGCCTTTTGTTCACTTTGTGTTACGCATCCAGTTACTTTGTTGATAACTTTGTTGCATTTATCATCAACTTGAACTAAGCAACATTTATCATCTTTAACTCGTCTTTAAGTAGAGTATTTTGTATTTTTGTAGTTTGTGGTCTTGTGTTAAGTCTATATAAAGAATACTTATTTTTATAAAACCTGTGTTGTGTCCATCTGTAGTGTTTTCACTGTATTACTGTGTATATTCACAAATGCATAACACACTGCCTCTGAGATAAGCCTGTCTGCTGGAGCCAAGCTACCAAGGGTGTGAGCAGGGGTTATTTAGGAGTGTAATCCTCTTATCCTGACTTAGAAGTAAGGGTCCTTATTTGGACAAAGGTGAATACCATTGCCAACTAGAGACCCCAGATCTAACAACAACCATACACAAATTGTCTGTATTCTCCTTTTAGTTAGTTTTTCTTTTGCGATTTGGCATTTTAAATAAAGTAAAGTGAGGAATGCCACTCTAGTATGCACAGAATGTTACAATTTACTTTTCATGCCATTCAAGTTAAATTGGTTTATTCAATGCCATTTTTATTTACCTTTATTTACCTTAATTGTAAAGCTTAGTAGGGAGATCAAATCATGAAACCAAATCGTTAACATCTAGTTTTTTAACCAATATTTATAGTCAAAATATACTTTCATGCCTCTCTATTCACTCTATTCACTGTAGTTCTTTCTAAATTCTGTATAACAAGGTCCCAACAACGGCTTGACTTATTTTAAGTCACCAACACAATGTAACCCCTAAAGAAAAAACTTAGTTAGATAATACACCCAACCATATATCTGTCATGGCTTGTCGCGATAGTGGCCAGCTAGCAGAGACATTTGTTAAGGTGTTCTAAAGTTCTTTTGAAATATGATTAGCAATTATCTAATGGGCCCAAGAAAATGCAGCATTGAACTGGTTTCCATTGTAATTACATCTGTTGATAGCCGATGGACCAAAACAGTCTATTTGGAAATTTCCAGTAAAATATTTTTTTGCCAGAAAGACTAATCTGGGGGCTTATTCTCTGGATGGTTGGGTATTGTTGCTGGTTGCTAAATTGTTTGTCATTTAAAGAGCATTGATGGCCATTCGGAGTTTTGGTGAATATCCGTAAATGGCCATTTTAGTATAAAGTCAGTCTTTAAGAGGGCTTCATTTTGGAGAACCTAGGCTCTCATGAGAACTTTACAGAGCAAAGCAGCAGATGTGGTTCGCTCAAGAAGACTTGGAGCGTGAGAGATAATACACACCTTTTTCTCACACCAGATTTAATGGGCATCTGTGTGAATACCATGAGCAGTACCTGTGCCATTTATTACACCTCAGTTGTCCTTATGAGCTCTACACAAAATGGAAATTAGATGTACCTGAAAAGACCAAGAAAACAGATTTCTCAGTAATAAGTGACTAATCAATTTATAAACATTGGAGAAATTAAAAAATGCATATTAAAATGCAGCAAAGACTTACTAGCAGCGAATGTGAGTGCTGCCGCATTGATCATCATGGAATACCCTTCACCAAATGATGGAGTGTGAGAATTTGCGGGGATTTTATGCAAGACTCCATGTTTTCCATTTTTACAGATAAAAACAGATAATAAACCATTTATTTTATTGTCTGCATTTATTTTTAAATGTGGATAAAATGGATTTTGGGTTGCTTTTGAGTGATTCTAAATACTGTCTGCCATGGCTACTAGGTCAATCGCTCTGTGGATCGAAAGTTTATGGGGGTTAAAAAAATGTTAGTAAAGTTCGTCAACAGCAGTAGATATACACAAGGGTGATATAGAAATTTGCATATTTTCATATAAGTGCATTGATTTATATTCTGCTGTTGTTAATAGCATTGAAGCCTGGCAGGCATTCAAGCATGTGTGCATATTTATTTTACAAAACGAAAAGAAGTATGGATAAATGCAAAGGGAAATGGCCAAAAAATAAATACCTTTAAAACCAGGATCCCTAATCATATGGTTTGGTTGTGTGACCTTATTGTGTAATATACTTCCAAAAAACTGTCTTGGGTTCAGTCAGGCTCGTTTGCCAACCTTTAGCTCAACCCTGGGCAGCTCTGGCTTCGAGCAGTAAGGCTCAAACAAAGAAACTTGTATAAAGCATTTAGATGCACAGAACAACAAAATAATAAAGTCGCAAACACAAAAGTAATCAGACACCAATTTATCCCCAAAAAAGTTTTTTAATGCATTTTTAGAGTAGAAGATGAACAAAATCCACCAGAGGATTCCAGAGATATAGAGTTTTAAAGTAAAAGTAATTCTCATTAGGTTTAGTCACAACCTCAAACAAGCTTTGGTAACTGTACATTTTGGAAACTTTTGAAAAGTTTGTAAGAACTGTTTTTGCCCACTCCGATACGATTATGGCACCAAATCCAGCAGGAAGAAGGGTCTGAGGGCCCACTAAGGAGTATTTGGACAATCACCTGATCTCCAAAGCATTCTCCAGTCCAGTTCTGAACTTTAAAGCAGAACCGTATAGACTTTAACTGAGTGGTCTTGATGCTGGGGATACAGGAGACCGAGGATGGTCAAGGATACTCCGGGAGCTATGTGCTCGATTGGGGGAGGGTGTAGGTGTAGGTGGAGGGTGGGGGCAGTCTTTCTCTTTGCTCCTCGGTCCACAGGTCAGGTGGGGCGACTTTGGCCACAGAGGTCAAGGACCCTCAAAGTCCTCTTTGAGCCAGTAGATGTCGGCTGCTGCTGTTCTACCCATCTCTGTCCACAGCAGTCCCAGCTGTATCTTTTGGTGGATGCTAGTGTGCTTCTTGGCTGACCAGTCTAGATTCGGACACTCCTGTGCCCGGCAGGCTCAGGTGCAACTTTTGGCCTTTGAGAATCAGTCTCTTGCGGTGCCCAACGACGATTCTCCAGAAGTGGTTACTGACTTTCCTAGTTGGGCTACCTCAGCTTTGATGGCCCTGGTGCTTGTTCCAGGAGGTCAGCCTACTGAGACTTGAAATCACTTCTTTGGTTTGGGGCTTGGGAGAGACTTTTCCTAAATCCAGGAGTCACAGGCCTCCCTTCACGAGCCCAAAGTGCGGCAGGTGCAGACCAGCAAAGGATGTAGCCTGTCCTTGCCAAGTTTAGGGGTCAGCAGGGCAGTTCTTTCTCTTGTTACGTAGTGATCTGAGGTTTGGGTGCCATATTTATGCCCAGAAAGTTCCCCGGGAGATGATGTGGACACTAGTCAATGGGCTACCAGGGTTTCTCCCGCCCTGTAATGACTTCTAACTATGTGTGGCATCTAGCAGTCCCTGAGTACACTCTTCTACCCACTACCAAGATGTCTGAACCCTTCCTTGGATGCTAGGAGAATGTTAGCCCACCCCAGAAGTGTGGCTACCTGTGTCAATTTATGACGACGGATGGATGGATTTTCAGCACAGGTATTGCATTTCCATGTTTCATTAAACATAATCGCATCAAATCCCTCCAAATACTCTAGTCATTTGCCACAGTAGTGTTTACGAGGCCGCTGTGTTCCAAAATAAAAGTATCCTGATACTATGGATGTTCAGTGGACTGTAGGAGCTTAACGTGGTGGTGAATTGCTACATTTGTCCAATCCTTTTCAGTACCTGTTCTTTTCTGCAGTATATCTTTGGTTCAGTTTTGCATAGCTATTCTCTGCCTGTTTTTTTCTTGTTTTTGCAAACAGATTCTATAGAAGTGTCAATCTGCATTCAATAGACTTACTGGAGCACAATGCAGGATACAGAAAGGGGGCACACACCTCATCACAGGGTATAACCAGTAACATAGTATGAAGCTCCAAATCGAATACAATAGCACTCCGCAAATATATTGCCCCCTCCTCTCCCACTGAGCTAAAGAGCAAGCATTAAACTCATCACTGCAACTGGAAAAAGGCCACCCGCTCTCACAGAACTCAAACCCCATCCCCCTACCCAAATCCTTTGGTGCCCTACCCTCTCGATCCCCACCAACTACTGTGTCAGGACTGAATGGGGTGGTAACCTTCACAACCAAACGGAGACCGCCTTTGAATGCATCAGTTAATGCCTCTTCAGCCCATGCAGAATCCATAGGCCTTCTGCCTTTGTGTGCTTCTCTGAGCAAGCCGCCTCCCCCACAGTCCACCCATTTAAGCCGATCAACTCTCCATCGCTCAACTCTGGTACCAGCAGCTTTCTTCCACTGCATTGGTAAGCACAAGGCTCAAGTCCATGCACCTGGACATTGCACAGTTTCGTTGGCCTGGGGGAGAGGTCCCGCGAGTGCTGTATGGCCTCTGCTAGTAATTGCAACACCTCGGACCGATAAATGGCCAGATGGACACACGTCCTAGTAACTGATGTATCTTGTACATGATGTGACTTTGTAACAATATGTAACTCTCATGTAAAGCGCTCTGATACCTCCGGGTCTAGCCAGCGCTATATAAAACACATCAAATAAATGAATAAATAAATCTCTATTACATATGAAGTAGAAAATCACCCTCCACCTGGGTCCTTCATGAACAGTATGCAGAAAGTCGGTGTTAAGCTTTTGAGGCGGAAGATATGCCCAATGAAGGATGAAATAGTGAAAACATTTTAAAGCGAGCATTTCAGGGCACCCGAAGGGCAACCTCCCACATTTTGACGCAGATTCCATCCGTCAAGGAAAACTCCAAGTCAGCCTCCCACTTCTTCCACAGTTGAGTAAGAGGTATGAGCATATCTGCCCGGAGCGCC
Organism: Lissotriton vulgaris; assembly: GCF_964263255.1. Classification (NCBI taxonomy): domain Eukaryota; kingdom Metazoa; phylum Chordata; class Amphibia; order Caudata; family Salamandridae; genus Lissotriton; species Lissotriton vulgaris. The sequence continues at coordinate 781,527,344 of NC_141687.1, read as the reverse complement.
CCATAAAGTTCTGACACCAATGACAGAGTGTTAACAGTATTGCAACTAAATTGCCAACTATGATGTGTCTGGGTTTTGGTATTCCACCTTCCCCAGAGTCTTAATACAGCCGCAATTAGAGTAACCTGCAGCAGAAATTGCCATGCCCAGAGGTCAAACTCTGCCCACAGATCCTCAAAGGAAAGCAGCCCTCTATCTGACTCTGTTACTTGCTCAGTCATTCGATTTCCAGATTATCCTCTGCTAGTAAATAAAGTCATTGTTGCCCAAAACTAATATGCACAGACTCCCGCAAAACAAAAAAGTGTTATCTGTGAAGTGTAAAATGTGAAATATAAAACTTAAGTGATTAGGTTCCCACATTTCAACTGTTCTAGTTTCCCGAAAAAGTTGCGTTGTTTTTGGACATCACAAATTAGAGCTGCAAACAGATCACTAATGTCATCCACTGCTTGTGTGATTTGCTGATTATACAGTGACATTTTTAAAATCTTGTTTTCATTCTGTCCTCATCTGCTTCTCCCATCCTTGATATCTAAGCATATTATGTCTTTCTGATAAGGCTGTGGAGAACCTTGCGTGATTCTCAGCTCCTGAAAGAATATGCTCGTCCATGGGCTGAACATAATATAAATGGGATGGACATGTTATGTTATGTTAATGGGTGTTTTATAGAGCGCTCAGCTACTCAGGCAGAGTGTCCCGGCGCTATACAGATCAACAGAGAAGTGTCCAGGAAAGCGCATGCAAACTATTGTTCAAACAGCCAGGTCTTAAGCCCTTTCCTTAAAGACAGCAGGTTATCTAGTTTTCTAAGAGCAAGGGGCAGTTTGTTCCAGAGTTGAGGGGCAGCTGTCTATATGAGCGACCTCCAATGCGTGCTTGTTTGGTTGCAGACACGATGGCCAGTGCTTGCGAGGCGGAACAGAGAGATCTAGAAGGAAAGTAGAACCGTACTCTTTTCCTTAAGTACACAGCATCAATGCCGTGTAAGGACTTAAAGGCCATGATCAAAGTCTTGAAATTAATCCGTTTCCGCACCGGCAACCAGTGGAGCGAGTTCAGAAGAGCCGATGTATGGGCCCTACGGCTAAGGCCACAAATGGCCCTTGCCGCCGCATTCTGTTCTGATTGGAGGCGCGTGAGAAGATATTCCGGCAGACCTAGATATAGTACGTATGCGTAATCCAACCTGGAGCCAATCAATGCCTGTACCGTAATCTTCCTATGGCTGAGGGAAAGAAAAGAAATTAATTTCCCTTAGAGTTCGTAAAAAGCCAAAACACTGGCCAACTACATTGAGAATCTGGGGTTTGAGGGTTAGGCCATTATCGTTTTTAACACCCAGATTCTTTGCTAGAGGTGCAGCCGAAGATGGGGGGTACATATTGGAGGGCCACCGTGATTTTCAATGGCCGTCTGGAGGGCAGCCAAAAAACAAGATCTCGGACTTGTCCGAATTGCATCTCAGCTGATTTACTTGAAACCAAGTAAAGACTGCCTCAAGGCAGCTTCTGATGGTATCACCTGCGAAGTCCATGTTATCGCAGGTGAAAAGAAGCTGGGTGTCCTCAGCGTAGGACACAATCCGGGCACCGTGAGATTCTACCAGATCCGCCAAGGGAGACAAATAAATATTAAAAAGAGTGGGGCTCAATACTGACCCCTGTGGCACTCCCACGTTCAGCGGTGGAACCGTGGCGGTGAAAGGGGGGGCCCATATCGATTGATGGCGATCTGACAGGAAAGACTCGAACCAATTGAATACCGTCCGTCTCAGTCCAATCTCCTAGAGTCTTGCAAGAAGACGCCCGTGAGGGACGGTATCAAAGGCCGCCGACAAATCGAGTAGGACCAACATCGCCTTTCCTCCATTATCCAGGACTTCCTTTATTGACTCTGTGACTTCCAGCCATTGTTGGAAGTCACAGAGTTAATAAAGGAAGTCGTGGCTAATGCTCAGTGCTCAAATTTGAGCGAAAGCCTGATTGAGTATGGTGAAGAATGTCGCGGATTTCAAGGAAGTTCGAGAGAGTGGAGTGAACATGCTTTTCCACAATTTTAGCAAAAGCGGGGAGTAACAAGATCGGTCTATAGTTGGAATGCTCTAAGGGGTCCAAATTCGGCATTTTAGTAGTGGGAGAATGTGTGCCCTTTTCCATGCACTAGGAACCGTACCCGTTTCGAGAGAGGCATTGAGGATAGGATTTATGGCAGGGTTTATCACATGTGCCAACTTGGCCAAGATTTTAGCAGGGCAGGGATCTGACGGAGAACCTGACTTTAATTTGAGGAATGGGTCCAATGACGATTGGGTGGATAATGGGGGAAAGGAAGAAAGCAAATAATTCTCAGAACAGGGACGGATTGGGGAAGAATTTAGGCTGGATTCGCTTAAGGAGGCAACAGGTGAAAAAGAGGCCTGGATGTTTATGATCTTATTTGCGAAGAAACTGGCCAATTGATTGACCCAAAGCTCTGTAGGAGAGAGTTTTGCGGTTAAAGAAATAGGGGAGGTGAATTCCCTAACTATATTAAAAATTTCTTTACCAATATTAGCTGCCGCTTCTAGTCTATTAGAAAGATGCAACTTTTTCTCTGCAACAATCGCAGTATGGTATCCTTTATTAAGGTCCCTATATGTCTTTTTTTAATGAAGCATCATAGCTTTTTCGCCACGCCACAGATTTTTTTGCTCAGTGCTTTAGTGTCACTGATTTCACAGACCGCACCAATTAGTTGCCAAAACTTAGATTCCAAAATAGCCCAATGTCCTTTTGAAAACCTGTCCAATAAGAAGCAAGGTGCAACTTATGTTTTCTCCTTTATAATCTTCAGACTTGTAGCTCCAGGGCATTTCATGTCAACACTATTTTCAACTCTACTTTAATAAAGTCTCTATTGTCTTCACCTTACACATCTTAAAGCTTTGATATGTTTGCTGAAGTAGAGTCAGTTTGACATGAGACTTTGAAATATTGGGAGGGTAAGGCATTTAATAGTCTTATTCTCTTGATCAGTTATAAAATTGTTAATAATTGAATTTCATGTAGTACCAAGTCACATCAGTCTCAAATCTCTATCAGTACTCATTTTATTTACTCCTTAATGATAAAGAGGTGAGTAGTCCCTTCTTGATAGGATCCTGTCCTCTGAATGCTGCAAACTAATCCTAAGTTGCACACATAGATGATGTGTCTCTTTAGTCCTGGTATTTGCATGATGATATTGTCAATTCATCATTGGCTATATAGAATTCGAATTTTCATAAGAAGCTGTATGTTCCATTAGAAGGTGTCCAATTAACATGGTGCTCAAGGTTGCGTTTTGAAGTTGCCATGCGTTTCATTTTACCTAATTCCTGGGAAAAATAATTAAAAGAGCTGTTGCATTGTAACTCCTAAAACACATGGTAAATAACCTCTTAAAAACCCATTTCAATCAGATTTTGACTCCAATATAGTTATAGAAACAACCACCATTCAAATAATGCACAATGTAATAAATATCGTTGATGATGTGGATGCAGGCCTGATATTTTTTTAGACTGTCTGCAGTGTTTAATATGCGTCCTTGAAATTCTTTCCGGCAGAACCTCTCCCCCAGAAAAGAATAGAGGGACTTGCGCTAAGCTGGGTTAAATCATTCCTCTTAAGCATCCCGATTAATTAAAATCAGCTCATTTATATCTCCCTCACTTCCATTGAAATATGGTGACCCGAAGGATCCATCCATAATTACTTCAAGAAAAATCAGTTACATTCACCAATGGGCTCAAGATACCCATTTTTACCAGTTTGTTCTAATCTAATGAACATACCAGCCCTGAAGTACTTCCTTTGTAATCTAGCAAACTGGATGTAATCGCTTTTGCTTTAAATTCAAATGAATGAAAGCCTTTTCTTCGGCTGTGCGCAGTATTGTGTTGGCAGCATTGCCAGGCCCGGTTACTTCCTGGTACAAATAAAAGGACTGAAGTGAGACTTGAGACCCATTGTCGAGTTAGGATTAACAAACAAATGGATAAAGAAAGAAAGGTTCAGAATATTGGTGTTGCACCAGATTTACTCCCAGTTACATAAAAGGCGCACAAGGGTGTGTGCAATAAATAGATCTTAGATGCTCACTTCCACATTCCAATTAAAAAGAAGGTTCCTAAGATAGGGAAATATCATTACCAATTAAAAGTTCTGCCTTTCGGGCTGAAGTCTGCTCCTTGCACTTTTTCGATGTGCTGCATGTCAGTTATGGCTGCTTACCTACAAAGTTAAAGGTCTTTATTTACTCAGAACTACATGATTGATTAATTAAAGCAGCATCTCGGTCCTTGTGATAAATAAATCTGAAAGAAACAGGTTAGTATTAGATTCCTTACCTTAGAATATCCCCAGGCATCAGACTGGATCCGGAAACTTTTGCGTAGCAGTACCCTTGGGCGTCGGTAGGCGTCTGCGGCTCCGCGTCCGTCGTTGGCGCCGGGATGACGTTGCCGGAGTACTTAGACACCGCCCTCGCGCACTGACATCAGTTCTTTTTTCCGCGCCAGCAAGCGCCGATGCGGAAAAAGTGGTACCCTTAGTCAATTTTTGACTAAACTTTTTTGATCAGTCGAACGACACAGGGTGCCGGTAGGGATGCCCGGGTTCAAACCCTACGTCGACTGCAGCCGACTGTCGGTTACCGCCCCCCATCGCCGGTGTCTACATTGCCTGGGGCCCGACCACGATGACAAGTCGTGCCCCGACTGCCGGGCCTTGATGTCGAAGGTCCCGCAAGCGCTTCGAGCTCCGGCAGTCGGCCCCACTCTGCTCGAGGGACCGGTCGCGGTGCCGAAGTCATCACAGCTCGGAGAGCCGTCACCACTCCTCGGGCTCCAAGTCCTCAGGAAGAGGCACAAGCAGTTGTAGAAGCGACATTGCTCTTCTGACCCCCCCTCCCCCGCCCGCCCCCAGACGCTCGCGCGACGCGGGCGGGGGTTTGGGCGACACAGGGCGTCACGGCCTGCTCCATACCCACTGGACCCTGGGCAGAATGCGACACCGGAGGAGATCGATGCCTTCCTCGCGGCCATATGGTCGCTCACTCCTCCGTCTGGTTCCGCGGCGCCTTCGGGCCCTGTGGTCCCGACTGGGAGCCCAGGTGGGCCGGGTGCTTCGGCCCCGGCGCCGTCGGGTGCTTCCTGCACCTGCTGGGGTTCTCCATCAATGTGCCGAAGTCACACCTGTGTCCCTGTCAGAAGCTCCTCTTCATCTGAGCGGTTCTAGACTCTGCGCAGTTTCGGGTTTATCCTCCCGAACAGCGGGTTCGGGATATTCAGGCTCTGATTCCGATCTTTCAGCCGTTATCCTGAATCTCGGTCAGGTTGACGCTGCGGCTTCCGGGGCTGATGGCCTCCTGCATCCTTCTGGTGCATCACGCCAGGTGGCAGATGCGGACTCTGCAGTGGGAACTGCAGTTTCAGTGGACCCAGCATCAGGGCAACTTGTCCGACCATGTCTTGATCTCGGAGGGCACTACCAGACAGTTGCAGTGGTGGCTCACGGACCGCGATTGGGTAAGCGGCAGATCCCTCTCTCTACCCCGACCGGAGCACGTAGTTTTGACGGACGCGTCCCTCCAGGGCTGGGGGGGCGGGGGGGTGGCACATGGGAGAGGCGGAGATCAGAGGCCTCTGGTCTCCGGCGGAGTCCCGGCTCCACATAAACCTTCTGGAGCTGCGGGCGATCCGGCTTGCACTGAAGGCATTTCTCCCTTCTGTCCGGGGGAGTGTAGTGCAGGTGTTCACGGACAACACCACCGCCATGTGGTATTGCAACAAACAGGGCGGGGTGGGGTCGTGGACCCAATCCAGGAGGCTTTGCGCCTCTGGCAGTGGCTGGAACATCAGGCCGTGACCCTGGTGGTTCAACACCTGGCAGGTTCCTTGAACGCCAGGGCGGACGAACTCAGCCGTCGGTGCATGATGGATCACGAATGGCGTCTGAACTCTGACGTGGCGCAAGGCCTCTTTCAGCAGTGGGGGGAGCCTTGGTTAGATCTATTTGCCACAGAAGAGAACGCGCAATGTCATCAGTTCTGCGCATTGAATTTCCAAGGCGGCACTCGCTCGGAGACGCTTTTCGTCGCGAGTGGAGCTGCGGTCTGTTGTACGCCTTTCCGCCTTTACCACTTCTGCCCAGAGTGCTGAAGATCAGGCACGACCAGGCCCAAGTCATCCTTGTGGCTCCGGACTGGGCACACGAAGATACTGATATCCCGAGCTATTCAGCATGTCTGTCGATCCCCCACATCGAGTAGTCCATCACCTTGCCCACCTTCTTTCCGCCTCCGCATCCCTCTGAAGAGGTGGAGAGGCTCCACCGTCTGGACCCAAAACGTGCGCTCTCATTCTATCTGGATCGCACACGCCAGTTCCGGGTGGATGACCAACTCTTTGTTGGTTACGTGGGCGCTAAGAAGGGTCGGGCGGTGCCCAAGCGGACCATTTCTCGATGGGTCATCTTGTGCATCAAGGCTGGTTACTCTCTGGCTAGAAATTAGCCTCCTGTGGGGCTACATGCCCACTCCACTCGGGCCACGGCGGCTACTACTGCCCTGGTTCGGGGTGTCCCCTTGCAGGACACCTGTCAGGCAGCTACGCGGGCCTCGCTGCACACGTTCGCAAGACACTACTGCCTGGACACCCAAGACTGGAGAGATGGCTTTTTCTGCCGTTCCGTTCTCCAGGACTTTCTGGTGTGATTATTGGTTCGCAGACCCACCACCGGGGTTGGTATTGCTGGGGTATCTATTCTAAGGTAAGGAATCTAATACTAACCTGTTTCTTTCAGATGCACAAGTTACTTACCTTCGGTAATGATATATCTGTTTGAAACAGTAGTTGGTATTAGATTCCTTACCGCCCGACCCATCCTCCCCGTTCTACGAACCGATATCTAGGGTTAAAGTTCACCCCTTTCAGGGTCCTAGTTTCTTGGCACCAGTGTTGGTTTTTATCATGGCTCTGCGTTTCTGGCGCGGAAAAGCTGTGTATAAGAACTGACGTAAGCGCGCGAGGGCGGCGTCTAAGCACTCCGGCAAAGTCATCCCGGCGCCCCCGCCGCCGCCGCTGCCGGACGCGGAGTCGCAGACGAGGCCTACCGATGCGCAAGGGTACTGCTACGCAAAAGTTTCCGGATCCAGTCTGACACCTGGGGATATTCTAATTTAAGGAATCTAATACTAACTACCGTTTCTTACAGATGTGTTGTTACCGAAGGTAAGTAACTTGTGCTTTTAGACCACCAGCGGTCATCGTTCAAAGTATGGGGTTTAGAATCCAGTTTCAGATGTCAATAATTGCTCCTGTGCAAAGGATTCTTTACTTTGGTGGCAATGTTCGACACCAGAGCCGCTAACGTTTATCCTTTGGAGGGTAGACTTGTATCTATGCAACAGAAATGTTGTAGTCTGAAGTAAACAATGCAGCCAACTGCTCTGCAGATTTTTACTCTGGTTGGTAGTGCAACTCAGAATGTCAGACTCCCTATGAGGCCATTACAGCAATGCCTTGAAGTTTAATGGAACCAGCAATTGGGAAAGTGGGAGAACAGTTAACATTTTCTCAAAGTGCTCCAGTCCTTTCCTTAGTGGTGTCAAGCAGCCAGCTTCTTGAAGAGAGCCCGATTTAATCGGGAAATTCCATTGCATAACATAGTGACTGATACATCACATCACTACTAGGATGGTGTGCTGACATGGACCATAAACAGATACAGACAACATGGGCGAGGAGGAAAAATCCTATCAACCTTGTGGAGTTAAGAGCTGTCCATCCACTTCTGACATTATTCTTCCCATCGGTTTGAACGAGTATCTTTCTTGTTTAGATGGACTCTACAACCACAATGTATTATCTGAACAAGCAGTGACAGACACTCTCAAGACCATTGTCCTTGGAAGCTAAAAACATTTAGAAATGGCTACTGGTGAGAGATCTGAATATTACTGCAGTCCACCTGATGGGAATACAATTGAAAAGTGGATACCCTCTGTTGACAAATGCTAGAAAATCATAACTAGACGCTGCTAACCGTCTTTGAAGACTGCAGGTAGATTTATTTGCGCACAAAAAATGGTGACTCGTATCAAAATATTACAAGCCAGGTTCCACTGAAAAATGGCCTTTTGATCGACTGGTCAGGGAACTATCTCTATGCCTCACCACCCCCTGCTGCCATTAAACCCCTCCCCCTGTCTCCCCTCCCTCAAATCTAGCTGATTCCAACAGCACTGATCAAGCTGTGGAATTCCAGAGAAGAATGATTCTTACAGCCCAGGAATGGCCCGTCTGTGGTGGTTCATAGATCTTCTTTACCTTTCAGAGAGCCCACACATGAAGTTGTCCTGCAGATCGGATCTTTGCTACAGGTTTGGCTGCCAGATCCTACAGCCCAATATACCATTGTTCAACTTAGCGGGTTGGCTCTTGAATTCTGACAGTATGAATGTTTAGATCTTAGCTAGACTGTAGGGAGATCTTGAAAGACCTTCCGCTAGAGAGTTAAGTGGCTGAGCTTCTGCATTTGGTGTACACAGAATAACTATAACCCTATTAAATGCCAAAGGGAGGTGGTTAATGCATATCTTTTTCATTTGGCAAGGTTGGGCTATCCTTAACATCTATAAATATACACCTTTTAGCAATCACTACATATAGGAAGTCTACTTCTTTAAAATTCTAGTAGTAAAGGTTTCTTACAGGGCATTAAGAAGGCTTCTTTTCTCTTATTTGGCCTCCTTCTCCACCATGGGCATTGAATGTTGTGCTATCAAATTTAATGGGTCTAGCGTTCAAAACTATACACATGGCAACTCGGCAGCATTTATCACGGAGGGCAGCTTTTCTGGTGGCTACTACTTCTGCGCCTAACAGTGGAATCCAGGCCCTGTGTTCACACAAGCTTTGTATATTTTTTTCATTGAAGCAGAGTGGGAATGACAACCCACCCTAGCTTTCTTTTAAAGGTGGTGTCAGATCCTCAGGTGAATCAAACTATTTACTTGCCAAGCTTTCTTTCCAAACCCTTCCAGTTCGACAGAAAGGGCTTTTCATTCACAATGTGAAAAGGGTTCTGAAATTCTGTCTAGACCAAACAAATGATATGACAGTTTGACCTATTTGTAAATGATAGGCCATTGTGGACTGGTCTTTCCACGTAAAAGCAGTCCATTTCAAGAAGGACAATAATCCTCCATTACGTTAGTGAATAAGTCTCTGCCAGGTAAGCCAAGGGCACACTCAACTAGGGGAGAGACCGCTCTATTAAGACATGTGCCCATTTCAGGGACAAGTAATGCTGCTATGTTGAGATCCATACATATCTTTACCAGACATTATTGGTTGGATTCAGATTCGAGAGAAGACACCCAAGTACGCAAAGCCTCTTTGAGGTATCTTTCCGATAGAATCGTATTGCTGCAGATTCCTCTTCTTTTGAATAGTTCCCATGCATCAGACTGCATATGGAAACTTTTCAGCAGTACCTTAGTGTGCCGGCATGTGGCTCTGGATGGCTCCTCACAACTTAGTCTCCTCACAAGCCCCACCAATATGTGCCGATGTCAGTTCCTTTCTTTTTGCTCTACCAGACACCGATCCGAAGCTCCATTTGTGCTTCTCCAAGACATTAACTCAATGTTTTTAGGTTTTGCCTGCAAGGCGCTTGCACTGTGCTTGTGAAATCTATTTTATTTAATATAAATCCTAAAAGGGGCTTGCATCCCGCCCTGACTTTTCATTCTTTCGCGTGCTTGTCATTTACTTTTTCTCAGTTTCTATTGGTTGTAGCATACCATTTCCTGCCATTCGTTATGTGTTCTTCTGATCAGCGTCCCATGGCCGAAGTACTCCTGTTCATCCACTTCAAACTTCTTAGTTATTTTAATTACGAGCAAGCATGCCATTTGCTCTCCTGCCCTCCTCCCAGTCTCTTCTCTGTGATATTTCCTTCTTTCCCACAATGTTTACTCCCTGAGAGCCTCTGAGCTGCCCCTGTTACCCGCCTGCCCCACCAGTAGTGAAGCTCAGCGCAAGATGAGATGTATGTGAAATTCCTCTGCATCAGACTTCCAGTCCTTGACAGCTCCATTCCTCAGCATGCTTTGTTTACAGATTAAAGCGAAACAAAAGGGGATGATGGACGGAGCGTTTGAGCAAATCAATCACTCACCCCCAGTTAACTGATCTGGGTTTAATCCATCACCATTCTTTAGCTCACTCAGCCACCCCAGTTCAAACATGGCCATATGCAAATCAGTCTGACCCTGTGCCTCATGGGAACAGTCCAGCCCGAACTGCCAAGCCATGTCTTCCCTGGACCGGAAACAATCATCCTGGGACCGGTTTGGGATTCATAATCCTAATCAGCGAGGCTATCTTGAATCCAGTGGCCAAGTGAGCTAGGGACTCGCGTCTGAGCATACCCTTCCAATTTAGGGCGAACAAAGCGAAACAAAAGGGGCTGGACTGTTCCCATGAGGCACAGGGTCAGACTGATTTGCATATGGCCATGTCTGAACTGGGGTGGCAGAGTAGGCTAAAGAACAGTGCTGGATTAAACCCTGATCTGTTGACTGGGTGCGAGTGTTTGATTGGTTCAGATGCTCCGTCCATCACCACCCCCTTTTGTACCGCTTTGTTCGCCATAAGTTGGCAGGGTATGCTCAGACTTGAGTCCCTTGCTCACTTTGCCACTGGATTCAAGCAAGCCGGGCTGAAGATGGCTGCAATGCCAGAAAACGGTCCTCGGAAGCTTGTTTCCGGTCCAGGGAAGGCATGGCTTGGCAGTTCGGGCTGGACTGTTCCCATGAGGCACAGGGTCAGACTGATTTGTATATGGCCATGTCTGAACTGGGGTGGCAGAGTGGGCTAAAGAACGGTGATGGATTAAACCCAGATCTTTTGACTGGGTGTGAGTGTTTGATTGGTTAAGATGCTCCGTCCATCACCCCCCCCCCCCCCTTTGTACCGATTTGTTTACAGATTATTAGAGTGAAGGAGTTAGGTCCTTAACAAGTGGAGAGGCTGGACCTTAGCTATAGTGGTTGAGAAAAGAGAGTGCCTCCCACTTATATTTCAGAAAGCTCTTACTTATGAGCAACACATCCACTCGGATTAGATATGTTCTGTATGTTTATTTATACCATAAATTCAAACATCAATTCAGTAAATTCTGTACATTTCATGTCAGACAAAGAACACCAAATAATTAGCTCAAATTTTGAAACATACAAAAAGAAAGAAAAAATCACAAGTACATCTACTGTACACAACAAAGCATGACATTAATTTTAGAGAAGTTCACAAAAAGTCAAAAAATGAGAACTACTTTTTACAGTAATAAACAAAGTCACAAATGAAAGGGGATGTCACGGTACATCAATTCATCAATTGTTGCACAACACTCGTTTTTCTAGGGTCGTGTTTGTTATATGTCTTGGATGCCTATTAGTTCTATCCCCTTTCTTGCCGACGCGTTTCGAACTTCGTACATCAGTTACGAGTTCTCTTCAGGGCCTTGTTATTACTATATGCCTTAGATTTTTAATATGTGCTTCTGAAAAGGACAGTGTTTGGCTCTCGCGAGTGTATACTCGCCCTAAAAATTGTTAGAGTGAAGGAGTTAGGTCCTTAACAAGTGGAGAGGCTGGACCTTAGCTATAGTGGTTGAGAAAAGAGAGTGCCTCCCACTTATATTTCAGAAAGCTCTTACTTATGAGCAACACATCCACTCGGATTAGATATGTTCTGTCTTTAGGGCGAGTATACACTCGCGAGAGCCAAACACGGGCAGTGTAAATTGAGCCCCAACTACTTATCATCATAAACGCGGGGGGTCCTTAGGTCCTCCCGAGCTAATGGCAGAGAAAGATACACTGTCCTTTTCAGAAGCACATATTAAAAATCTAAGGCATATAGTAATAACAAGGCCCTGAAGAGAACTCGTAACTGATGTACGAAGTTCGAAACGCGTCGGCAAGAAAGGGGATAGAACTAATAGGCATCCAAGACATATAACAAACACGACCCTAGAAAAACGAGTGTTGTGCAACAATTGATGAATTGATGTACCGTGACATCCCCTTTCATTTGTGACTTTGTTTATTACTGTAAAAAGTAGTTCTCATTTTTTGACTTTTTGTGAACTTCTCTAAAATTAATGTCATGCTTTGTTGTGTACAGTAGATGTACTTGTGATTTTTTCTTTCTTTTTGTATGTTTCAAAATTTGAGCTAATTATTTGGTGTTCTTTGTCTGACATGAAATGTACAGAATTTACTGAATTGATGTTTGAATTTATGGTATAAATAAACATACAGAACATATCTAATCCGAGTGGATGTGTTGCTCATAAGTAAGAGCTTTCTGAAATATAAGTGGGAGGCACTCTCTTTTCTCAACCACTATAGCTAAGGTCCAGCCTCTCCACTTGTTAAGGACCTAACTCCTTCACTCTAACAATTTTTAGGGCGAGTATACACTCGCGAGAGCCAAACACGGGCAGTGTAAATTGAGCCCCAACTACTTATCATCATAAACGCGGGGGGTCCTTAGGTCCTCCCGAGCTAATGGCAGAGAAAGATACACTGTCCTTTTCAGAAGCACATATTAAAAATCTAAGGCATATAGTAATAACAAGGCCCTGAAGAGAACTCGTAACTGATGTACGAAGTTCGAAACGCGTCGGCAAGAAAGGGGATAGAACTAATAGGCATCCAAGACATATAACAAACACGACCCTAGAAAAACGAGTGTTGTGCAACAATTGATGAATTGATGTACCGTGACATCCCCTTTCATTTGTGACTTTGTTTATTACTGTAAAAAGTAGTTCTCATTTTTTGACTTTTTGTGAACTTCTCTAAAATTAATGTCATGCTTTGTTGTGTACAGTAGATGTACTTGTGATTTTTTCTTTCTTTTTGTATGTTTCAAAATTTGAGCTAATTATTTGGTGTTCTTTGTCTGACATGAAATGTACAGAATTTACTGAATTGATGTTTGAATTTATGGTATAAATAAACATACAGAACATATCTAATCCGAGTGGATGTGTTGCTCATAAGTAAGAGCTTTCTGAAATATAAGTGGGAGGCACTCTCTTTTCTCAACCACTATTGTTTACAGATTAGGCACTACGTCTCCTTTGACGGATACAGACTCTATGTATTTCAGGCCGCCAAATGCATATTCTCAATCATTGGCAAATGGAGACGGCTGGAGGCAGAACTTCAACCCCCACTAGCCTGGTGTGTGATACGAAGAGCAGGTGCTAATGTCTCTTACACACTGTAATTTGCATTCGACAGTCCACTGATTGTTGTCTGAAATAGCAGAAAGCCAGATCCTCAGGCTTTATCATGTGCATCCAATGGGCACTTTGCCTTGACCCCTACCCTTTCCATGGTTGTGCAGCCTTTACAGGGTCCCACTCCCAAGCCATTCGCTGTTCTCCTCTCATACCATTCATTGCCCGTGCCTTGCTGGTTTTTAATTAGCAAGGTTCTCTCAAACCGCAAGCATGGCAGCTGTTTTCCTTCTAGTGCAGCAGTTGAGCTTGTGCGCTCAAATGCTTATCAGCTTTTACTAAAGGACAAGAGTTACAAGGGCTGAAAAACCTCCGCTTTGCAACTGGGTTTGAAAGCAACAGCACGGTCTAAAAACATTTTTTTTTAAAACCCCACTCCATTTTCACCAGTGCTTTGGTCTGTGCTCTGGCCCTCAGTAATTTAGTGTGCTTCTGCCTACATTTAGATGGAAAACAGCATTTTCTTTCTCTCTGCCCCCTGGCGCTTCCAATCAAACCACAATCATGGCAGCTGTTTTTCTTCCAGGGCAGCAGTTGAGCTATCTCATGTGCACCAACCGCCGTTTTTCTTGCTTCAGCCACTGGCTGGAACCCAATGAGCTCTCTGATCTGACAAGGAATTGCATATGTGCTGGTCACCTCCAGCAGCTGTTAAAGTAGCACGGATTGTGCTGGAACAGGCCGGCCCGGTCTTGGAGGCAGGCTGGCTGCCTTCTGCGACTTTCGAAGCAGTGTCAACTCCAGTGCAGAGAGATAGTTTGGTCGATTGCCAGCCTCCTGCAGTGGTCTAACTTCCAATAGTGCTTGATTGTGTTATTTAGTTGCTTAATATTCACACTTGTTATTTAAAGCTCCAAGATGCGATCTAATCGTGCCATACGCAGTAAAAGTAAGGCTAAAGGATGATTCCATCCCAAGGATGCAATAGTTGTGCCATGGTGTCTTCGTTTACACATCATTGCGTTCATGAGTGCATCATTGGATCATTTGAAGTGACCACGGACTACAAGTTCCACAATGCAACCATTGGTCACTAAGCAGATCCCAATTGATGAAATAGGTCATTAATGGTATTAGGTGATCTGGTAACTTTACATATCAAGCTCTGTTGAACTGCTTTCCTTTTACTGGTTTTGTCAATTTACTCTAGTTTTTACTATCATTTACATATTTGATTCGAAGCCAGTGAAGTGATGTGATTCACAGCGTGTACATGCCAGTAGCAACACAACTTACCCAATGTCTCCAGAATTATGTGTACACAAATTTGCTGGCTTGGAACTTGACTCCACTCCAGTGGTAGTCACTGAAATTTGCCAAAGATACTTTCAAGTTACCTACAATGAAAATCGAAGCCTTTAAATGTTTTTTTCAAAATTATTATAAAGGAATTTTTGGAAACCAACCACCAGAATGAAACTTCTGTGCTGAATATCCTATCTTCTATTCTTGCATTAAACAATGTTTCCAAACAGACCTTCTGTTCAGACTCTGCACGTCTTACTTCGGCTTGAGTTTTTAAAGTGACACTCAGAGACCTGTTTTGCCTCGAGAGGAACTCTGGATTCCCGTATGCCTTAACGCAAATAACACTCATGCCCAAAGTTCTCAAGAAGCCCGACCAGGCGGGCCTAAGTAATCCTAGTGGATCTGAATTCGGCATGGAGAGTGTGGTATCCAGCATTCCTGGGCTTGAGCATATATCCTACGATCAGGCTGTCCCTCCTTGAGGAGCTGCTGATGCAGTAACAGGGTCCTGCACCTCAGCCTTTTCAATCTCCAACCTCTAGCTTGGACATTGAGTGGCAACAGCTTACACCTTCGGCTTTCCTCCAGAGGTGATTGATATTTTGGCTGCCAGTCGTCCATTGACGAAAACTACGCCTGTCATTGGAACAAATTGGTGGCCTAGTGTGGCACACGTCAAATTGACCCCAGGCCAAGAACTGCTTTGCTTTGGGCACAGTTAAGGGTTATCTTTTGGCTGTTTTGCCCTACTTTCGGTTGCCAGATCAGATCTCCTTGTTTAAGTCGCCAGTTGTTATGCAGTTTGTGAAAGGGCTAACACATGTTTCCCCTCCCCATTTTGTAATGCCCCAATGGGACCTTAAGGTTCTCACTTATTTGATGTTCACTCTGTTCGAGCTACTTCACTACTGTCCCTTACAGCTCCTTATCTTCAAGACAGTGTTCTTAGTTGCCATCACCTCGACATGATGTGTAAGGTAGCTTAAAGCTCTGTGTTAATCCACCATTCACCATGTTTTTCCCAGAAAAAAGCAATTCTGTGAAATGTGAAACCAACACTTTGCGGGTGTTCTTTGCACCGTCTCCTCCTTGGAGGAGTGAGAAGAGACTCCATGCTTGGACCCCAAGAGAGTACTGAATTTCCTCATGGATCATACCAAGACACACTGGGTAGAAAATCCATTATTTGGTCACTGAAACAAATAAAGGCAAGGCTGTGCAGAATTTAACCATCTGCTGCAATGTGCTCTGCATTAGATCTGTTATGCAGTGGCTAAAAAGCAGCCTCTGGAAGGACTGCATGCTCACTGTACCAGGGCCAAAGCTTCTACCAATGCATTAGTCCCCGTTGTAGACGTATTGCAGGCAGCTACGAGGATATCCCTCCATACTTTCATAAAGCACTGTTGTCTGGACAGTCAGGTTTACCGAGAAGGACATGTTGCTCTCTCGTTCCTGCTGAACTTTCTGGCTTTAGTACATCCTTAGGCACACCCTTGTATACACACTGCTTTAGTATCTATTAATAAGTTGATGAATCTTCTGCTAGAGGTCTATATGGGACAAGACCTAACTTTCTGCCAAATTTGGTGGAATTCCATTTTAACCGTTTTTGCAGTATCACTTTCCCTTGGGATTGCATGGGGTAAAACTGTTTTGGGACCCCCTTTTTCTTGCTCCCGCTTGAATTATCACCATGAAACCTTCCAGGAAGGAGCGTAAGTGGATGAACATTTTTTTTTGGAGGGGGGGGGGGGTGAGGTGGGAGGAGTCAAGCTCTGCTAAAGTTAATTAGCAAACCAATAAAATACTTTTCCTATGTTCGAACAGTCTTGACCCCTGGAGCCGGACACGGACTCATTTGCACATGGCTGGGTCCAATCTGAGGTGGCATGGTGGGTAGGGTAAGGATTGGTTGGAATGGTACCCTGGGACTATTGCCAGTGGTTAGGTTTATTACAACCATTGCTCCCATTACCCTTTGCGTGTTTAACAGTGTAGCTGCACCAGCACCCATCAGTCAACACAAGTTTGTTCCTGCACCCGTCTGGGGTGAGTTCAAAGGTCTTTGGGGGGTAGTAGCAGAGTTGTGCTCTCCAGGGGGCACCATCTTGTTTTCATTTATTCAGATGCATGAAGGTAGTGTGAACACAGGTCTATGGTTGTCTCCAGGATCCCAATAAAAACACATTGGTGGCTGATCTCTGGATGGGTACCTCTCAGTGGCATACTCTTGTGATCGGGAAAGAGTGACCCTCTGGAGCCAAGGCCAGAAGACTTTTTTGGTCCACGCCTAAGGCCTATGAGCTGCAACTGTTGTTTTAGTCCTTAACTGGTTTTAGAGCCAAGAAACCTAATGGACATCTGCGACTTATACACACCAAAAATAACGTCTTGGATGTTCCAGTCACCAGTTCTACTAGTTAAAATCATTACATCCAATATCTAAGGGCCGATATCTGGTTATGAAAGAGCACAGCTGCACCAGATATGCACCTTGTGTTCAATTTTCACAGAGCCTGGGCAATAAGAAATCCCACAATCGCATGTTTTCTCCCGTACACCTTAGCGTGCTGTGGCGGGAAAGGGTAAATTAGTGATTAGAAACTGTACAGCAGCGGAGTAATCATCCTCTTCTTACAGCTGCCGGTGGTATGGCAGCTAAGCTGGAAACCTGCTTCC
This sequence comes from Lissotriton vulgaris, assembly GCF_964263255.1. Taxonomy (NCBI): domain Eukaryota; kingdom Metazoa; phylum Chordata; class Amphibia; order Caudata; family Salamandridae; genus Lissotriton; species Lissotriton vulgaris. The sequence continues at coordinate 781,510,065 of NC_141687.1, read as the reverse complement.
ACAATGGCCGCCAAGAAGTCTTGGCACCCTGAATTCATTTAACCAGAGAGGACACAACAAAAAAAAACAATTTAAAGCCTGTAAATTGACATTAGTCCCGACTCAGTCTTAAAAAAATCCCCTCTTTCTGCCATTTTAGTAAAACTTCCTTAGCCTCAGGTTCAGACGTAAAAAAAAAAGCACTTGACCGCTCCTAATGATCTTCAAGCGAGCTGGCTCCTGTAAGTAGGCTTGTGCCCCTGTAGCTTTTAGGGGATCAATTAATTGTCTCAAACGCCACTGTCTGTCCATGGTTGCCCTTCAGAAGTCGTAGTGGAAAAAGATCGATGCGACTATCTGTGCTCGAGGGCCCGCTTTTAAAGAGACTGCCTGTCTCAACAAATAGTTCCCGAAGTATATCGGAAACAGCCTGGGATAGCAATCCTCCTTCCGGCGTTGCACCAATGGGAGTCTGTGAGCCCTCTGGATCTGGCAATTCCAATCAACCAGATCCGGGAAGGCCTTCAGAATCACTTGCATGATAAATGTTCCTGAGTCTGAGCCTTCTTGCCCTTCAGGAATTTTGCCGCCTTTGCCTATTTTCCAACTCTTCATGTTTGACTTCCAGGCTAGCTAGCTGATCGTCATGTTGCTCTGTTAGGTTTACCACTTTGGCAGCGACCTCCTCTGTAGTGACCACTCTCTGCTGTAGCTCCGTTATCTCACCAGTTAATTCACCAACTTTCCCTGTTACTTCCTTCAAGGACAATTGAATACTAAGGTTATCTGCCCTGATCTGGGCAAAAAGCTCTCTTCTCTTCCCTCTGATCTTTTAGAGCTTGTAATATCACGGAGAGTATTGGAGTATCATTTTCTGTGATAAGTCCTTTTTGCAAGTCCTTCCCTGGGCTTGATACGTGGGACCGTTGAGGTGAGCCAAGTACCATAAGTAGATCATTTTGGCCTGGATCACGCTCTGGATCTCTCTCAGGTGTTATACAGGGCTCTGAATCCAAATCTGTTTCTGAACACCTTGCTCCTTGTACTGTCACCCTAGCCACAGCAGGGCTAACACTTGTAGCTTTATCTGTCAGCCCTACATCAGATAGCCGCAACATCAGTTTTTATTCCTCCTTTTGATTGTACCCATCTCCGCATTGGGCTGTTAGCAGACAATCCCTTAATTAGTGCCTTTTTCTTGCTAGCAGACCCAGTTCTAGAAGTACTCTGATTCCTGTTTGCTTCTTTAGAATTTCTAGCTTTTGGGCTCTTCTTTTTTTTTTTTTTTTTTTTTTTTAATGATAATGCTAGGGAGGTCACTTGCTTTGCCCTTATGTCTGTATGGGATTGCTGCGCAGAGCCATCGTCTTCAGTAACCTGATTCCATTGTTCTCTCTTTCATTGAATTACACCGATTAATGTCCCAGATGGTTAGCCATTACAGAAGCCGCAGCTACTGTAACTGCCTCTTCAGAATCCAAAGCTAAGGCAGGATACTCCAGTGCTACCTGCAAATAGCCTGGTACAACCATTCGCCTCCCCAGATGTTTTCTCCATCTCATAATTATGCTGGGTAGTTTCAGTAACATGCTCATACTCATTTGGTTCAATATTTAAAAGTGAAAGTGAAATTGCTTTCTGTAGCTCTGTATTCTTAGTTACGGTCACTGTTCATCTATTGCGCTAAATTGCTCTGATTTGTTTTTCACTGTCCCCCCCCCCCCCCCCTGCCCTGCCCGATTTTCCCCGCATGTTCACACTGTCCAAATTCTCAGCCTCCCCTGAATCACCTTCCATTTCCGTAAGCATTATCCGTTCTGAGTCCTCAGCGACTTTCTGCACCGCATCTTGACTATTGTCCCTATAAGTACTATCATTGTTGGCTTGCTCCAGGTCAATTGAATTGGTAATTATTTCAACTAGTTTGTTGCTAGTAGTTGCAGTTGACTTTTTTGATTGCAGGTAGCGCAAGACCGGCTTCCCAAAATTCGCCACTTGTTTCACACACCCTATCCCTGCAGCATCAGTCTTCCCTACTGCCTTTGTGCCCCCCGGTGTCTCCCCACTCACCAACATTCGTCTTGTGGCATGAGTCCCTCTCGCGGGGTTCTTCTGTGGGGCTATCTCGGACAGCAGAGGGGGCACCAGCAGAGCAGTCCCTGAATTGATGTAACGCGAGATGCAAGTTGCACTGCCTCGTAGGTATGCAGCAAGCAAAGCAGGCGGGGCGCACAGCTCAATCCAATCCTTGCCAGCGTCTGCATCCGGCTCTGTAACTCTCAACAAAGCCGCCAGATGAATCCAACTAAGTTGAGCCAAAGCGAGCCTGAAGCATCCCGAATCCTCTTGTCTCCCGTGAAGCAATTTCACGGGTGAGCTCTCCTCTCGCCACCATACATTCCAATACTGTTTTTTTTCCAATCTATCTGGGCTTTCAGGTCTATCGAAATATTTCCCCTTCTCTTACGTTATCTCCATGTAACGTTTAACAGTAAACAGTGGCATTCCTCTCGAGCAAGGTAATCAAAAGCTAATGCAGGTGGATAACAGAAGAGGTAGGGAAGAATTAATATCGGGATGGCAACATAAAGTTTAAATATGTACAGATAGGCGATTATTTTGTTAATTATCTTAAGCTGATGAACTTATTTCATTCAGATATAATGGACTGTTTATATGACTCTAATGATAAATCCCTAATAAGTAGAACATATAAAAGCTTATGTGGCCCCAGATATGAGGATAGCCCCAGAATACCTGCTCGTTGGACTAGAATCATGGGTATACCGGTTTCGGCTAAGAATATATCGTATGCACTTAGTAAAATTTCTGGAGTAGTTCACTCCTCCAATCTGAAAATGCAACAGTTGCCAACAATCAGCTTACTATAATATACGCCGGATCGAATAGCAAAATGGTCACTTAATACCCAGGTAAATGATAGAGCTAAATGCCCCAAGTGTGAATTATATGCGACAGATATGCAGCATATGTTCGTCACATGCTCTGAACTCTCGGTATTTTGGCAGAAGGTAGAACATATTTTGTCGTAAAAATTAGGGATCAGCACCCCACTAAAGGTCATGGAGATAATGAGGGGGGGGGACCAAGATCTTTTAACCATTTTGCTTGTCTGCGCAATACTTACAATTGCACGGGTTTGGATATCATTAAAAAGCTCCCATAATAATGGATTGGTGGGCATTAGTCGGGCAAATGCACGATATGGAGGAAGCACTAGCTAGAGCAAGGGATGTTCAATACATGCGAAAAATTTAAGTTGTGGATCATTGTTCTAAAACGTGTATAAAAAGTTTCTTATTTATACTGGCACTTGGTATAAAAGAAATTAACGTAGTTACATAATTGACTACTTTAGGCCTTCTTTTCTTTCAATAATCTAATGTAAAATATATGATTATTGTGATTGTTTGGGATTATGATTTAGCTTGTATAAATTTGCTTCAAACTACATTTTTGTGTTGACAAAAAAAAATATAATAAATAAATAAAACTGTACAGCAGCACCCGTACCTGCCCTAACAATACTAGTACATCTGCCAAGATGGCCGACAGGTGAGGAGCTCCGGCCGGTATTGCCTTATTGGCTTAAATCTTCAGATTTCTACCTCCTCCTTGAACCCTCTTACTCACCTGGGGTCCTGTTTGACTGCGGTCCTAGTCTTCTCCAATCTCCCGCATATCGTCTCGAGATCTTCGGAGGATTACGGGATCGATGTTTCAGACTGCAGAGCCCGAGCAAACATGGCTGATACCTGGTGGAGCTGCCTAGACAGCTATAGCGGAGATTGGCTGCGGTTTCACTGCCGTGTCTGCCACCTACCCAGTTGGACATCGGGTACAGTCCTCCTCGCCTCTCCGACGTGCCTTCCTCTGCCTTTCTGGTGATACACAAAAAAAAATAATCTTTCTTCCTGGGTGGCTGTTGAGGAAATAACGGGGGATCTCTTCTCCGGCGTCGCCTGCCTTCCGGATCTGAGACGTGGTTGCCTGGCATCCCGCTGCCCTGAAACGAGAATCAACAAGAACGCAGTAATGAGGACTACGCGACACTGAGCTTGCTTCCTTTTTTTCCTGAGTTGCTTGCCCTCCTGACCCGAAGCTGCCTTTCATCTTCGTGGGACTGCTGCCTGGGCGCCAGCGCTGATTTCCCATGCTGTGTATGACCTGGGAGAGATCGGCGATTTCCTACCGTACCTCCCTCCAGTATCAACTGCTGCCTTCCCCATTCAGCTCTGCTTTTGGGGTAGGTTGTAAAGTCTGGATTTTTTAATCTGATTTTTATCTACCCGTAATCCAGCCATCTTGTTTATGTAACTCTTGGCTTCCGGGTCCTTGGTTCCTCCATCATGCGGTTTCAACTGTCCCCTTTATTGTTCCTTGCCACTGGCCAGCTCCCTATGCCTCCGGAGTGATCATTGACCCTCTGAATTCAAGTTCACCCTTCTCTTCTTGTTTGGCTTGGTGAAGCACCTCTTCCATTTTTAACTCTCTACCCGACCCAGTAATGACGCCCGGCACTGGTTGTTGTGGATCCCTGGAACCTCTCCGGTTTTATTCGACTTGCCTACTCTGACGTTTGGTGTCCACGGAAGTTCTCTTCTTCATGACCGGTCGGCCTGACTTTTTATGTATTCCTAACCCTTTACTTTTCCCGCTCTACCATCTATGCTCCTTAGACTTGTTTTCTATGTTATTCATATGCTCTAGCAACGAATGTCCTTTTGTAACAGTCTTTCTCCATGCTATGTTATGCTCTAGAAACTAATGAAACTATGTAACACTATTTTGATGTAACCACTACTTATGTAAAGTGTTCTGATACCTCCGGGTCTAGCCAGTGCTATATATAGTTATAGTTAGGTCAGCTGTTCCATTGAAAACATTGTTTGTGTTCTAATAACTTTGGCCCCATTTGATGAATCATTGCGAAACTTTCCAATAGGTGAAACTTTTGGACTAGTTTGTGCATGGAAAGTTTCGTGATGATCCGTCAAACTGGTCCGAGAAAAGAGTCCCAAAAAGCAAAATCGCCATGCATTTTGCTTACACTTTAAGAAGGGCTACTGCAAAACTGTTGAACGGAATGACATCAAATTTGTCAGGAAGCTAGATCTTGGTCCGTAGATTGTGCTTTGAATAGGCGGCCGGACCAGATTTATTCATTCTAGACCCCATGGAGCCCACCCCCAGGGCGGTATTCAATAAGGGGAGGAGGGCCACATGTGTTAGAACATTTCATGAATGATGTAATATGAGAGGTCATAAACAGGCCAGGGCTGGGGCACAAGTTATACTTGGCTTTGCTATCTATAACTGGTGAATTTGTTTAGTTTATGTTAATGTTGTCATTGACATTACTTAACCTTCTTTTTTTTAAAATGAAAATGTGTGTATATTTATACGTGTGTATGTATGTGTATATATATATATATATCGACACCAAACCAAACTTTCCATCAAAATAAGGCGCTGACTCCGTGAATCATAATCCAAACGATTTTAATGGCTCATTCGCTGCATAGACGCGTTTCGGCGGCTTGCCCCCGCCTTGTTCACTATATATATATGTGTGTGTGTATATTTTAGAGACCTCTAGCTGCAGATTATCTACCTTAGAATTAAAAATTCTGGATCGGGAAGGTCTTTTGGGAGCAGTAACCCTGTGCACTGGTATGTGACATTGATTGGCTGCGTTTGTGTCGTGCTCGCCGGAAATGGTGTTGCAGTACCTAAATAGGCGCCACCCGGGCGGGTGCTCTGATGTCTGTTTTCTTTTCTCGTGCCAGCCAGCTCTGATCCGTAGGATCTGTTTTTTTTACAGGCTTTTTCTACAGCCCTAAGTGGCTATGGTTATGCCCAGAGGGGGGTCTCTTGCTCACTGCTCCACTGGATTCAAGCTCGCCTGGCGGATATGGGGTAATACCCCAACACCGTTCCCAGGATGCTTGTTTTCGTTCCAGGGAGGGCTTAGCTTGGCAGTCAGGCTGGACTGTTCCCATGGGGAGCAGGGTCTTGGCTGATTTGCATGTGACTGGGCCCAAACTGGAGTGACGTGGCGGGCAAAATAACGATGGAGATGGAGTGTTTAAAAAGTTTCAACACTCCGCCCATCATTTTTTGTGATGTTCCTTATTTTTATTGGCAAGGCTTTGTGAAGACTAGGAGGATTCACTGGACCCTTTAGAGAAACAGCCGTATGAGGGAGAAAAGAGTGTGAACTGGTGTGAGGATTTAGGTGTGGCCAGCGACCTGGATAGTCTCTAGATGCTGGTCTGCTTTCTCCCCCTACCATGGCAATTGAGGAGGCAGTTTCGTACACAGTGGTGGTGCAGAGGGCTGCTGAGGTCCATGACCTTCAGCTACCCACTGTGGAGGTCAAGACTATTCTCCTGACAGAGGTGCTGTAACCAGTAGGCTCCACGTCAGAATCCTTCTCCCATTCAAAGGCCCCCTCATTGACGTCCTGTTGGGACCTGGCAGTTTCGTACACAGTGGTGGTGCAGAGGGCTGCTGAGGTCCATGACCTTCAGCTACCCACTGTGGAGGTCAAGACTATTCTCCTGACAGAGGTGCTGTAACCAGTAGGCTCCACGTCAGAATCCTTCTCCCATTCAAAGGCCCCCTCATTGACGTCCTGTTGGGACCTGGTCCAAGCCCAGCACAGGGGCTCCTGTGAATAGCACGATTGTCCACCATGATCCCCCCGCTCCTGGGGACCCAAACCTCCTCAGGCTACACCCTCCCGTGAGAGCCTTCACGTACCCAACACGTTTTCCCTACCGCTCTGCCCGATAGGTGGCCAGTGGTTCAGTCACTCCACCACCACCCGCTACCACAGCCTTCACACCCTCCTAGTCTGCCCCTTTACCACCATGGGCACTCAGTTGGCCCCAGGATTCACCTTCACTTGCCCCACTGGCAGTCCATAACATCGGAAAGGTGGGTTTTGCAGTTTGTTTGAAGGGGCTACTCACTCCCCTTCAAAACTACTCCTCCCCCATGCCGCCGTCTCACGACTGGCTGACTTAGGATCATCTCCCATCCCCCCAAGGTGGTCTTGGCGCTCTTGGCCAAGGGAGCCATAGAGATGTTTTCAGTGCTAGAAGTAGGCTGTGGTTGTTGTTCTTGATACTTTCTGGTCCGCAAAAAGCACAAGTGTCTTCGCCCTATCCTTGAGCTCTGCACTCCGCCTCTTCCTCAAAAAGGAGAAATTCAAATTGCTCATGTTAGTTCAGGTCTTTTCTACCCTGGACCCTAGAGACTGGATGGTAGCGTTGGACTTGCAGGATGCTTATTTTCATGTTCCTGTCCTGCATACCCACTCGGGCTATCTGCGCTTTATGGTAGGCTACGAGCACTTTCAGTTCACTGTGCTTCCTTCTGGCCTTAGTAGCATGCCTTGGGTATTCACCATGGTGATGGCAGTGGTTGCGGCTCATCTACAGAGGTCAGGGGTGGCATTCTTTCCCTGCCTCGACAACTGGCTGCTGATGGGAGGGCTTGCCCCAGGTAGTTGTCTTCCACTCAAAGATTATGGCAAACCTACTTCATTCACTGGGGTTCACTAACCACATGCAGAAATTACACCTGACTCCCTCTCAAATGCTCCCTTTCACCTGAGCTGTTCTGGACACAGTGCTGTTTCAGTCTCATCCTCCGGAGCAGCAAGTCCAGCATATTCAGGCTATGATACCAATATCTCAGCCTCTATCCTGGGTTTCAGCGAGACTGACTCGAAGGCAGCTGGGTCTCATTGGCTCCTTTATCCTGCTAGTGACACATGGCCTCCTAGTGACACATGGCCTCCTGCATCCTGCTAGTGGCACATGGCCTCCTGCATCCTGCTAGTGACACATGGCCTCCTGCATCTTGCTAGTGACACATGGCCTCCTGCATCCTGCTAGTGACACATGGCCTCCTGCATCCTGCTAATGACAAATGGCCTCCTGCATCCTGCTAGTGACAAATAGCCTCCTGCATCTTGCTAGTGACACATGGCCTCCTGCATCCTGCTAGTGACACATGCCAGATGGCATATGCGGGCTCTTGAGTGGAACCTGAGGTTTAGATGGGTCCAGCATCAGGGGAGTCTCTCTGACCTATTCCAGTTAGCAAAGGGAACTGCCAACTATCTGCAGTGTTGGCTCACGAACTGATTGGGTCAGAGACGGACCCCTGTCCCTTCCCCAAGCAGCTCTCACAGCAGTGACCGATTAGTTACTCATAAAATGGGGTGGCCGTTTGGGAGAGGTGGAGAACAGTGGACTCTGGTCTCCAGCGGAATCTGGACTCCACATGAACATGCTGGAACTCCGGGCGATCTGATGCATTGAAAACCTTTCTACCCTCCATCTAGGGAAGGCTGGTACAACACTACTGCCATGTGGTACTTAAACAAAAAAAGTCAGGGGTGTGGACCCTTTGTCAAGAGACCCGGTGCTTCTCGACATGGCTGGAACACCAGTGCATTTCTCTGGTCGTTCAACATCTGGCAGGTTCTCTGAACACCAGGGAGGCAAACTCAGCCGAAGATGCCTGGTGGATCACGAGTGGCATCTCCATCCAGAGGTAGTGCAAGGTCTCTTTTGGCAGTGGGGAGAGCCTTGGTTAGACATGTTCGCCACTGCAGAGTGTGCACAATGTCTGCCGTTTTGCACTCTAGTCTCTCCATGGCGGACCCTCGTTAGGAGAGTCTTTCTGCCTCGAGTGGAGCTCAGGCCTCCTGTGTACCTTCCTACCCAGAGTTCTTAGGAAGATAAAGAACAATCGGGCCCAAGTCGTCCTTGGGGCTCTGGACTGGGCATGGAGAGTCTGGTTTCCCAAGCTTCTGAGCATGGCTGTCGATCCTCCATTCAGGCTACCCCTTCAGGAGTATCTTCTGTCGCAGCAGCAGTGGAGGGTTTTCCACCCTAACCTGTCAACTCTCTGCCTTCTTGCGTGGAGATTGAGCGGTGACAGTTGAATGCTTTCAGCCTCTCCACTGAAGTCTGTTATGCAAACTTTTCAGCAAGGCGTTGTCATCTTGGCAGCCAGGTACCTCCTCCAAGATTATAATTCCCAGAAACGGTGAAGGGTCTCTTTGTGTGCACCAGAAGGTTGTTCCCTCAAAAATAATCAGTTCTAGCAATTTAGAATCTGTTAACAAGCTCAACCTCTCAAAGGTACCCCGTCAAAACCTCTAAAACACCTAGAAAACTACAACATAGAGGGAGCATGTAAATTATATTCCACAAATTGACAATTTCTATTTTTAGTATTCTTTAACAAACAGTCCATGCAAGTTCACACAAGTATTCTTCCAAACAATAAATGTTGAAGTTGATTTTCTTTTATTCTGATGTATACATTTATTCCAGTCAGCTTCCAGAAGAAACATCAATATTTTCATATACATCCAACTAACAGATTAACAGCCAACGCGTTTCGTCCCCATGTGGGACATCATCAGGGCTGTAAATAAGGAAAACTAAATAAATAACATCACCATACATTCAAAAACAAAAAACATATCTAATAATACATTCCTACTCTCATTATACACATTGACACTAACTGGTCTAAAACTGTTACACGATAATACCTCAGCAGTGATACCACCCGAACTATTGAACATTCTAAACATCATTATTTATTTATTTATTTGCAAGCTTATACCGCGCTGGGAATCGACTCCCTTGGGAGTATCTCCGCGCCCTTGGCAACATCAGAAAGCAGATAGCCCTATCATGTGTTATTAATTTACAGCAGTATCAGTAATTAAACAGGAAAGTTTTTTGCTTTTTCCTGAAGGGAAAATGTTCCCTGCATGTTCTGATTTCCAGTGGAAGTTCATTCCAAAGTTTCGGGCCTGCTACTGACAGAGCTCTTCCACCTTGTCGTGTCTTCTGAAATCTGGGGACACATAATAATTCATGGTCTCCGGATCTCAGAGTTCTTGTGGGGATATATGGGATGAATTTCTTATTTAAGTCCTCCGGGCCTCTACCAGACAAGCACTTGTGAATAGTGCAACACGTTTTAAACAGCACTCTTTGTTTTATGGTGAGCCAATGGAGTTTTTTGAGGAGCGGCATTGAAGGAGACCTGGCCGGGGCATTGAGAACAAGGCGGGCTGCCGTGTTCTGCACGACTTGAAGTCTAGCGATGACCCCTTCATTGGTGGCTAGCAGCAGACCATTGCAGTAGTCCAGTCTACTCGGCACGAGCGACTGAACTAAAGTTTTCCTGGTGGAATCAGGTAGCAATGGGAACACCCTTCGGAGAAGTCCAATAACATGGAAACAGGAGCTTACTACGTGAGTAGCATGATGTTTTAGGGTGAGCTCCTGATCCAGTTTGACTCCCAGATCTTTTACTACCATTTTTGGCTCAGGGACTGGGCCAAGATCACAAGGCCACCAGTCCGGAGTCCACAGTCGTTTGGCTTCCCCAAAGAGCATCACCTCCGTCTTGGAGACGTTGCACTGAAGGAGGTTTGCTGCCATCCAATGTGCTACTTCTTTCATCCCTTGGGCAAAGGAGTGACGCACTTCAGGAGTCATGGTTTTAAACGGGAAGAGGAGTTGTGTATCGTCTGCATACGATACAGGGATAAACCCGTGGGATCTCATGATGTTAGCTAGGGGTGCCACATAGATGTTAAATACGTTGGGCTCAAGCAGGAGCCCTGTGGCACCCCCTTTGAGATCTCCACCTCCTCTGACTGGTAGGGGCCCAGTATTACTCTCTGAGTGCGTTTGCTGAAGAAACTCCTTAGCCATGCCAGCGCCTTGCCACCCAGACCGATGTTAACTAGTCTGGATTTCATGATCTCATGTGACACCGTGTCAAACGCCGCTGACAAATCTAATAACACCAGGATCACGGAGTACCCCTTGTCCTGAAGCATATGGAGATTGTCAGCGACGGACAGCAAGGCGGTCTCGGTGCTATGCCTAGGTCTGAAACCCGATTGAGAGGGATCTAGTCCCCCTGCACTCTCGATGTAATTAGATAAGTGCCGGTTAACAAACTTCTCGGCAAGCTTCCCTAGAAAAGGGAGAAGCGAGATGGGTCTCAGGTTAGTGAGGTCAGTCCATGGGATGGAGTTGTTCTTCCGTAGAGGCCTCACCAAAGCACGCTTCCAATCAGGAGGAACTTCACCTGATCCTAAGGATAGATTAAGCACCCGTTGAATCCCTGCTCCTAGATCATCCCTTAAGAGAGACATGATACGAGCTGGAACAGTATCTGACGGGCATCCACTCTTGGTTTGATTAATTAGAGTGCCAATGTCCTCTATTGATATAGGGGGGAATTCAACAAGCTTGTTAGCATTATTTTCTGTTGAACAGAGGTGTGGGGCGGCCATACTATCAACAGTTCTCAAGATGTTAGAGGAGGAGTTCGAGGCTAAGATCTTTGCATAAATGCCTTCTATTTTCCTTACAAAGAACTGCGAGATGTTATTACAGAGTTCTTGGGACTCAATACCCTCTGTTTCACAGGCTGCAGGCTTGACAAAGGTCTGTAGTATCTGATAAAGGACTTTCGCATTTTTACTCGCAGCTGTTATCTGGTCTGCTATATGATGTTTCCGGGCAGATCGAATGGCTTTATGATAGTTTTTCTGGGAGGTCCTATAAATGTCTTTATCCTCAGCCTTATGTGTGAGTCTCCATCGTTTTTCCAATTTCCGTGCCGTGATTTTTAACTGCCTGAGACCGTCTGTGTACCAGACTTCTTGTCTTGGGGCAGGTCGGGGTTTGTATGTTCTAAAAGGAACAACATGATTAATGGAGATAGTTACCGCTTCGTTGAGAGCGGCCAATGCCGCAGTGACGTTGTCGCCACATTCAGCCCAATTAGGTTCGATATATTTCTCCCTGAAGCTCTCAGGCGTTAATTTATTCCAAGGTCTTCTAACATCGGCCAAGGTTTTCTGTACACCCTTAGATACCTGATTGGATCGAGTATAGAACTCAATGATAGAGTGGTCAGTCCAATCCACTTGGCAGGGAGGAAGACACTTTATAGAAGTGGAATTATATAGCACAAGGTCCAAAGTGTGACCGGCTATATGCGTGGGTCCCTGATTAACTTGGTGCAGACCTAAGGTAGTTAGATCTGCCAAGAGTGTCTGTGCCTCCACACAGGAGGAAAGTTCATGGTCTGCTGTATTAACCATGATAATGGAGACATTGCTAATGAGTGGTGAGGCGGCCGCGTATTAACTAGAACAGTACGGATATGCTTCAGGCGGGATTGTTTCAAATACTTAGTGTGGCCGGCCATACATTGAGTTGATAAGTCTTTGTCGTGGAATGCGCGATGCATATTTGAGCTATGCTAGGATTGGTTGATAGGCGACCAATCGGTTCTTGTGTGTGGAGGAGGTTAATATTACTGTTTTGAATAGTCTAGATACCGAATTACAACGAATATATTAGGAATATAGAAAACCAATGAGGGGTGGGATGTTGACTTTACATAGGTCTCACTTCAATTGATATACATCACAGGATGTTGACTGGATGGAGTGAGCGGTGGCCATGCTTTTTGTCGTACGTGATTTTACCGTGAATAGTGAGGCGGGCCAGAAAGGGAACCCCATTTGAGTGAATAGGACCGGAAATGGTACCGGAAAGGACTCTGCACCATGATTGGATATGGTGACAGACCAATAGCCTGATCCCCAGGCTAGTTGGTCTGCAGTTATTGATGTACATTGGGAGGAAGTGACGCATATCAACCGGATATAATCTGATTAGCGGACGGGATGGGGAACGTCTTACACTTGTTGGAGAGTAAGGCGAGTGTTTGTAAACCGGTTTCTGATTGGTGGCGAGTTAGTAGGAGTGCCGGATGATGGACCTGAGCATTCTGGAATTATCGGGCCGAGAGCCAGGACTAGAGTGAGACGAGGGGAGTTAGTTGGACCGGTAAGTAGATGGATTAATTTGTGCCATGGTTTAGGATGGAGCTCGGTGTGAATATAGAAGCCTTCAGTAACATCCTTCCTCTATGCTTGTTTGGTCATATTTTTCAGGCTACTCCAGGTATCAAACACTAAGGAATATGATGATTTAAACATTTGGAACTGCCTGCGTGTTGCTTTGGCGTTTTTGGAAAGTTGAGGATCAGACTTGGGGGTGATGGGTTGTACATCGATAAAGATATTTTTCTGTAAGATGCCTTTTTGAATGCTATTTAAAGGGGATTATGGCAGAGACCGCTATGCACAGGTGGAGTGAGTGTTTTTTTTTTTTAATTAGTGTATTTTTATGTAATTGCCATTACAGTTCCGTTTTGTGGAGTCACAAATGAGCAGCATAGATGGGTATTCATAGAAATTGAGCAGAATACTTGTGATCTAAGATTGGTAAGACCAATAACAGGATGTCTTGGGAATTTGGGAAATCACTTAGAATAGGAAGCACGGGAGGTTTTACATATCGTTTGCTATATTTTTGCAGTATTTTGGATGCACCTGATTTCTTGGAGGTTGATGGAGCACAACCAAGTCAAACTCTGCACTGAGATGATTTACCTTGATGATAGTGACGCGATTTTTTAGCAAGGTGAGCTTTTGGATCAGATGAGGACTAGTATATAATAATAGATATAAACCCAGGCGCTCTCTGGGTGGAGTGTTTATAGGCTCAGATCTAGGAGGAGAAATGTATTTGACTTAAATACTGTGTATTCTATGAGATGTAGTTCTCCGTGTCCGATGAGTAATGGATAATTGATCCCAGTGATATTTCTTTTTAGATTTGACTGATCATGGTTAATACAGCAGAACATGATGATTAGAATATTCAGTAGGTAGGGTGGTATCACTGCTGAGGTATTATCGAGTAACAGGTCTAGACCATTTAATGTCAATGTGTATAATGAGAGTAGGAATGCATTGTTAGATAGGTTTTTTGTTCTTGAATGTATGGTGATGTTATTTATTTTGTTTTCCTTATTTACAGCCCTGATGATGTCCCACATGGGGACGAAACGCGTTGGCTGTTAATCTGTTAGTTGGATGTATATGAAAATATTGATGTTTCTTCTGGAAGCTGACTGGAAAAAATGTATACATCAGAAGAAAAGAAAATAAACGTCAACATTTATTGTTTGCAAGAATACTTGTGTGAACTTGCATGGACTGTTTGTTCAAGAATACTAAAAATAGAAATTGTTAATTTGTGGAATATAATTTACATGCTCCCTCTATGTTGTAGACCTCCACCAAGATGGTTTACACCTGACGGCTGGAAAACAATTTTGGCATGGTATGCAGAAAAAATCAATTGGTCCCCTTTTTGCCCCTCTTTGCCAGGTTCTGCTTTTCATTCTTTCTCTTGCCCCATTGGTGTCTGTTCTGGGCACTTTTAAGGGGTATCCCTCTACCATTTTTGCTTTCATCCGGTTGGCTGATCAACCCTCTTTGTGAGTCCCCTATTGTACATAGTTTCCACAAGGGTCTTGCTCATCTCTTCCCTCCTTCACAATTCATTATGCCTCAGTAGGATCTTAACTTGGTTTTAACTTTTTTGAGCCTCTACACAATTGTCCGCTCATACTTTTTACCTTGAAAACAGCCTTTGTGGCAATCATATCTGCCTGCAGAGTAAATGAACTTCAAGCCTTTTCATCTAAGCCGTCTTACAACTCAGTCTATCTGACAAAGTGCTGCTTCACAGACAGGCCTCCTTTTTGTCAAAAATGGTCACCTCTTTTCATCATATAGGCCGATCTATCACCTTGCGTACCTTTTATTCTTCTCCATATCCCTCTAAAGAAGAGAATCAACTCCACCGTCTGGACCCGAAAAGAGTTGTAGTTCTACCTTGACCACACACGAAAGTTCTGTGTAGACGATCAACTATTCATGGGTTATGTTGGTGTAAAGAAACGTCGGGCTTTGCAGGAGTGGACCATCTCCTGATGGGCTGTGCTAAAGCTGCCCCCACTGTTAGCACGCTGAGTTCTGGTCCTGGATTTTTGCCAGGCAGCAATATGAGCCTCCCTGCACTCATTCACCAAACATAACTGTCTGGACAGTGAGGTCCAGCAGGACTTTCTCATTTGAAATTGTTTTGCAGACCCTCCTGGGGATCATATTGCTTGGGAACCTAACATAAGGTAAGGAATCTGTGTGATCGAAGTCTCTATCAAATTAACAAGTTACTTAACTTTAGTAACATCGTATCTGATAGAGACTATATCTAGCCGCAGATTCCCTACTGACTCACCTATCCTCCATGAACAGATTTCTAGCAACAGGGATGACCCCTTTCAGGGCCTTAGATTTCACACATCAGTGATCCGTGTTCTTCATGGCTCCGCGCTTCTGACGTGGAAAGTCATGGAAAGTAAATGACTTCAGCGCGTATGTGTGATGCATTTATAGGTACCATGATATCATTTGCGTCACTGACAACAGACTGAGCCGATCAATGCCACCTACTGGCCCGCAGGGGTACTGCTCACAAAAAATCTTCTGGATCCAGTCTGACACCTGGGAAAATTCTAGGGCAAGGAATCTACTGCTAGATATAGTCTCTAGCAGAAAAGGCGTTACCAAAGGTAAATAACTTGTTCATATGTATGTATATTTATGTATAGATATGTTTTGCTAAGCCCTTTTGGATCATGTTTATGATTTTGTTAAGATGAGGTTTCCCTTGGAGGAGATCCAGGAGTACAATTCAGAAGCTTTTCCATCCTTTCATGCGTAGAGTAGAATATAACCTAATTTAGTCCATTCTTACTCCTCTTAGTTTCATGTTTCATTGTAGCTGATCATAGTTGTTATATGTATCATAGTTATATGTAAAACCCTCCACTGCCCTGTGGCTATTTCTGTAGTATAATAAATTATTTAAATGGAAAAAAGAATGTTTTCCATGTACACCATAGAGCTGTATACAAGCATGAGAGAATATTGTTTGAGAAGCAGTTGAAGCAGTACATGATATTCGCCACTGTTTGTCACTCCTTAATTCATTGGATACTTAGCTTTTATGCTGTAATTTCCTCTTTAGGTTTTTAATTGGAAGAGAAAAACCTGGAACTCAAAGTGAGGTAGCTCGCCTTATTAGTGAGACTTTGGAACAAGAACGATGTCAACAACAGATGTATGAACAGCACTGCTCTGAAGGTAGTACAGGACAGGTAAGTGCCAGAATGAGTGCTCTCCTTCAATTTATTTATTTATTATGTTTTGGCTCTCAAAGAGGGCCACATAAACATATACATACAAAACAACAGAATAAGAACATTGATATAAGAATTACAACCTTAAAAACATAGTATTCAAGCCAAAATAGGTACACTGCAAATCATCCGTCCCACGAAGTCAGGCCAGCACCATCATCCAGAAAATTTAATAAATAGGTAAAAATCCTTTAAAAAAGTTAAAAACATGGGCGCAAAACATTTCATTAGGTGGGCAGTAAAGTGCATGAAGAAAATCTTGTAAAGTGACAATGCTGAGGCGAAGACAAATTACTTTAAGCCATCGATTACGCAAACTTCGTAGCATAGGACAAATCAACAGTACGTGCATGCAGTCCTGGATATTCAATTTACATAAGTTGCACAGCGGGGAAGTGCCATGCCATTTGGACAGCAGCACGTTAAGAGGGATTAAGTCGTAACGTAATAGAAACCAGAACCTACGTACCCCATGAGGTAAGTTCCACAGGGCATACGGTTGGGGCTGTTTCAACCGGTAGGATGAGATAAGCAGCTCCACATTCCTTTTACCCCTAACTGTTTTTTTATCAGATAGAAAACAATACTCCCACGAAGCCTCCTTGAGGACCTGCTTTAACTGCGTGGGAGAATAGGAGAAAAGAGCGCTTTCATCCAATCTAAGGATTTTCACGGCCCTTCTAAAATTACTGACAAGTTTGGAGAACTCCTTAAAATTACCCAAAAGCTCATTTTTGAGTAAGACTCGCAGGGTTCCCTCTCTTGCTCTAGCCAAACTGGCTACCCACCTTATTATAGCGCACAGACCCTGAACCCAGGCACTCCTGAGTCCAAAATCCAGCCTACAGGCGGCCAGTTGGCAGGCATTATTAAGAGTCGAGAGGGATCTCAGGAGTTTTCCCTCAACTTTGTGGCAAAAGTCCCAGAACTTAATCTCGATTATTTCTATACCGTACAGAATGGTAGCGGGGATTTTAGCTCTGAATACTTCCAGAAGGCTAGAAAAATGTCTTTTCCCCGTTGCCAGGTATAGGGACTTTAACCCATTGCCATGGGCAAGAGCTTTGCGGGAGCAGTGCTCTATATGAAGATTCTCGCTCATATTGGCCGAGAATATTTTCCCCAGAAAAGTATAACAGGTTACGACCTCCAATCTATGCCCTCCAATGGCCCAACTAAAATTTGTCGAACGACATTTCTTCTTACCAGCAATGCACATCACTTTACTTTTATTAGTATTGATCTTCATGAGATGCTCCCCAGCAAAGACCTGAAGAGCCTGGAGCCGATTTGCCAGACCCACGGGAGTTAAGTCAAGCAATAACACATCATCGGCATACATCAAACAGGCTATTGGCATACCTCCTAGCATTGGTGCGATCCCCTCACTGTGGGACACAGCCTCAGGGAGGTCCGCTATATACAGGGAGAACAGCAGGGGCGCCAATAGGCATCCCTGTTTCAGACCATTCTGAGCTGGTATTTTGGCTGAAAGCCCCCTTTCGCCCCCCATTAAGACCCTGCACCAGGTCTCTGTGTGCAGAGCCCGCACCAATTCCAGCAGGGGGGTAGGGACACCCAGCATCGCCAATTTTCTCCACAGCGTTCTCCGATCTACTTTATCGAACGCTGTGGAGAAATCAATAAAGGCGGCGTAAACAACCCCCCCCCTCACCTGGACATATTTATCCGTAATGATCTGAAGGGCAGTAAGGTTGTCCAAAGTGCCATGTTCCCTACGGAAACCAGTCTGTTCCAGTGGCAAAATTTTGTGCTCCTCGACCCAATCAGAGAGAGAACTCAGGAGGCATTTTGCAAATACCTTTCCGATAGAGTCGAGGAGCGCAATCATACGGTAATTACTGGGGCTGTCCCTAGCCCCCTTTTTAAAAATGGGGACCAGAATGCTTCCTCTCCACGATGAAGGGACACAATTGGACTGATGGCATGCCCTAAACAGGGGGTACAGGATTTTGCTCCAGATTAAAGGGTCTTGTTTTAAGACCGTCATCGGGAGCTCATCCGGTCCCATCGCCCCAGATGGACGCATGTTTTTTATGGCTAACTCGATATCCTTCTCAGAAGGGAAGAAGACCGAGTCATCAGGGTCAGCGTGCGTAAAAAGATCTCCACCTATGGGCTCGATCCCTGCGTATAATTCTCTAATATGGGAAGACCATAAATCTTCAGGTATAGCTATGGGAGAAGGGGAGTGGCGCGTACCACATCCTTTCCCAATTATTGCCCAGAAATCTTTAATGTTACCATGCGCCGCAGATTCCCTTAGTTTAATCCAGACTTCATCCTCCCTGTCCTTTTTAATTTTCATCTTAAGTCTGCTTCTCTTTCTTCTTAACCTGGCGATATCCTTCCCACGAACAGGTACCCTTTCAATGTACTGTGCACGGATTAGTTTGTTTATATCCCTATTCAAATTACGGAGGGTCAGAGGAACTGCCTCTCCTTTTTTCCTAGGGGGGACAATTTTTTTAACATTCGATAAAATCTTTTGCATGAATTCCTCAAAACAGATTATTTCATTTCCGTGCCACTCTTCTATGTCCCTGAGGGTATCCGTCACCAACTCCTGCACTCCATTAATGGCGGCATTATTCCAGAAGCATCTTCCAGATGTTGGGTGGAAGGTAACCTCCTTGCCGTTAAGCGACCAGGATGCCGTATTCAAAGACTTTAACGAAATAGATAATAGTAAAGTGCTATGGTCGCTCAGAGTCGTTGGTATTATCTTTAGATCAAGGATCTGGGGAAACAGACTATAGCTGGCGATAGCATAGTCCAAAATTGAAGATCCGAAGGGGGATTTATGGGTGTAATTTGCGGGGACGTCAGATTGAAGTCTTCCGTTTAGAATAATGCCATCCCCGATCGCAAGTTCTTTTAACAGGATCTTCCCCCTTTTATTTGTTCTTGAATTTTCAGGAAAAAGCGTCTGGGGGATGCAATATGCTTCCTCCTTAGCTTTATCCCTGAAAAGTTCTAGACTAGCATTTGAGACTTTGCTATTCAAATCCCCAATAAGCAGAATTGCAGGGAAGGGAGGTGAATTTTTTACCTTATCCATATACTGGAGAACCCGCTGCAGGTTATCATTAAAGCATTCCTCAGGCGGAATATAAACATTAAAAATTACCAAAGGATATTTTACATTATCGTAAGACATATTTTCCAATGTAATTGTGTGAAAAAGTCTGCTGGGATCAATATAATGGGAAAATCTCCATTGAAACTTATTTGATAGTAAACAGGCAAGCCCCCCCCTGGCGTGGCCTTTCTTAGAGGGTGCAGCCGGAACTTCCAAAATAAAGAAATCATTTAAAGGAGTTAACCTATCTGTGCACCATGTTTCCTGGATACACAGTATATCAGGGTCCAGAGTCGATAGAAAGGTCATTTTCTCCGGGCTGCAATGAAATCCGGCCGCGTTCCAAGAGATTATGTTTAAGGCTGGGTTAAAGATGTTGGAACAATTTGGGATTATCCTTATTTTTCTTGGATAATGCACTATGAAGCCAATTCCACCGGTCGTCATTAAGTGTGGAATTCTCAACAGGTGGGAGAGGCATCACGTGTGATACTGAGCGTTTTCCCCTGGAGACCCAAATTTTCAGGTCTCGCAGAGGAGAGGTTACCCCAATTTGCTCACCATCTCTCAGCCCCAGATTATCAACAAAATTTGGCTTGCCTGGGGTGGCGATAGGCAAAATATCAATGCCTAAGTTGATATCATAAGTTGTAGCTTCTCAAGCAAACTGATTTAGCGAACATACACATTTCATAAGGAAACCGTTTTTATCATCACAGTGCCCTTCTGGATATAAATCTTCATAGTTCACGCTTTTTGCATTTTACATTATTTGCAGCCCATTTTTATTAGTTTTTTGATGATAAAACGTTTTAGCCTAGCCTTTTTATTGTCTTTATTGTTGCATTTCGGAATAACTTGTCCTCTAAAATTGATATGTCCTAAATTCCTTTGTTAGCAATTGCTCTTCTGATTTTCTTACATTCCTTTGTTAGCAATTGTTTTTTTGATTTAATTAAATTCCACAAGTGGCTTCTTTTTAAATTTGAGAGTGACATTTCAGCGATTCAGTAGCATAAGAATACTTATCCTTACCCAAGATCTCCATGTCATCACTAAGTAAAATATTTAACACTGAAAATCAATAATATTAGAGGAATGCCATGCCACATGCTGAAATTAAAGTCCACCACGCCCTTTGCTTCTTCGTCCTGAGTGCCTTTCTATACTTAATTTTAAACCCTATTTGTTGTGTTCAGCACGGTTTCTCTAGCTGAAAATAGCTGTACGACACACATTGGACCACTCTATCTGCAGGTTGAGGTCTAAACTTTGTTTCTATAAACAGCCCCCACCCAAAATTGTAAAGTAAGGAGAAGGGATGGGCGAGTGGGAGAAGAGAACAATAGCAACAGAGGGTTCTCGCCAGCATACATCAAGGGCCCCTCCCACCCTCCCCTGTCCTACAGGCTATCGGATTCTACGTGAAGAGCTGGGACGAAGGGCCCACAAGACAGAGGCCTATCGCAGCAGTATTTAAGTCATGTTGAGTGTATAATCGCACTGTGGCAAGACGACTAGCACCGCAATGCGGCCCCTGCTGCATGAAAGGTACCTTTCCAACCAAGGAGATTATCGGCCCAGAGGTGCCTCTCGATACCTGTGCCCACCACCGAGTTGAACTGGGTGAAGCGGAATAGAGCTGCTGGTGTACTCCGGACTGGGAAGCCCCCACTGACCCAACTGACTATAGCAACACTGTGCAGAAATTCAGTAAGCTCAAGGGACAGCCCAGCGGAGGCCCACACTGAGTAGTAAGTAGATGGGAAAAGCGGGCGGGGGAGGAAGACAATAGCAGTGGAGAGATTCCACCATCACACACCCGTGGCCCCCCTCCCCATAACCATCTGTCATCAGATCCTGCGCGTGGTATTGATCCCATGTGACATTATGGCCCAATGTGACAGTAACTAAGGCCTAGTTGTAAACCTAGTCAGACCAAGGTGGGAAGGTGCACCTCGCGGGCGTCCCGCGCTGCACAAGGAATATAGAGTAAAACGTAGCGATGGGCTGTCCAGGGGTACCCCTATATACTTGTGTACACCATATAGATTCCCTTCGTGGAGCGGTATAGAGCGCCTACTAACCACAGACTGTGAAGCTAACGCAGGCAAGAACAGCTTTTTATTGCCGCCACAATCCTCTCAGATTCAGATACTGCATTGTATTCTAGGGTCAATGGACTAATACGGGTGGCAGGTAACAATTGGCAACTCAGAACAGACTTTCACTGCTACACGCTTCCCCACCTATACCCACAGTGACACCACACCCCAACTTCTGACACGATGGGGGAAAACAGACACAAAACAGACCAAGCTCTCATTTGAAATCGGTGGCCGCAGCATTACGGGAAACCCCCCCAAGATGCGGAGGAACAAGCCAAGTAGACAGAAAACATCAGAATGCAAGATGAGGATTTTACCATCCCCTGCTGGAGGTCAAATCCAACTTGAAAACAATAGACTCTAAGCTAGACCACCTCACAACCCGGCTGGATCAGGTAAAACAGCAGGTTTGACTCAAACGACACTAGGTTCATACAACTGGAATTCAGATTATCTGACGCAGGTGAAGCACTCACTGAAGACAGACCGTGCTTGCTAAAAATGGACAAGGTGCTTGACCTCATCCGTGCCAAGGACGAGGACCTGAAATCCTGTTCTAGAAGAAATAGTCTTTGCATCATTGGAATTCCTGTATCCACGCCAATCTCCAAGATGAAGGACTACCTAGAATCTCTGCTGCGCGAACTATTTGGCTTCGAATTAACAGAGGTTTTCATCGTGGAGCAGGGTTATTGCTCGCTGGGACCGAGACCACAGCCTGGCGCTCCTGATAATTGGCCGTTAGCTGAATTATCGCGATGCGGTCCTACGGAATGCCAGATAAATTGGAGAGATCAGGCATCAAGGGAACATCCTTTCCTTCTACCTGGATTTTACTCAAGCTGTGCATGCGGCAAGGCAGGATTTCTTCCCTGCAAAATGCATCCCCGTGCAGCTGAAGATTCCCTAAGCCCTCCTTTACTCGGCAAAGCTATGCATAGCTAATGGTGGCAAACAGCAACACTTCAGTTTCAAAAGCCGCTCCCCAGGGGTATCCGAAGGTCTCAAACGCGGTGCACTGGGCCCTGAAGTTCACTTGCATGAACACACAGCTCGACCACCCTGGCTTACAGTCAGAGATGTATGTCTGGAATGTCCATGTCCCCATGGGATAATTCCCCTGTGCATCTGTTCTGTTTACTGGGTTGGGATTTTGGGCTGGGAGGGAATAATGACTCAACCTGTTTGCCACATTAACACTCGAAAAATGGTGCAACATTCCAAAAACCACATGTGACCAGTATTAAGATATGACATGGCCATTCACGAACTAAAACATGGCCTTTTTTAACATGGATCTTAATGATCGTCACAAATCCCGCCTTATGCAGGAAACACACTTACCTCCTAGCAACACAGCTCACCTCCAAGCCCGCCATTCATCAGTCTACTCTAGATATGCTAGGGGTGCCACTATTGTATTGAAGAAGGAGCTGCCATGGCACACCACAAACTTCCTATTTGACAATGAAGGCAGATGTCATTCTAGTGGGCACACTATATGGGGAAACCAATGATAGCAGTCTACAGACCCACTTCGGACGATCTGGACTCCTTCCTCAACATCTGGAGTTAAATAGCCAATTACGGCCCTCGCCGAATAATATGGGGCGGCGACTTTAATGTTGTGCTGCAGGGTCGCCTAGATCACTCTAGCACCACGTTGCAACACCTGCATGCCGCAGAAACCCTAAACTCGCTTATCACTGACAATGCGCTAATCGATATCTGGATGCACGTTCACAACCTCCAAAAAAACAAGCATTTACAATGCAATGGTCTCGGCATTATTAAAGGTAGAGCTATTGGCATAGCTCATTATTTTTTTTAAATCTTAAATAAATGGCATTGTCATTTACTTTGCCAATAGCTTAATCGTTAAATAAATGGCATTGTCATTTACAATGCCAATATGTTAATCGCTCGCAAATGCATGACCTATTGCATTTACACCCAACAAGAGCCACACACAAAGCCACACACACACACACAGCCCCACACACACACACCAGAGCGCCACACACACACACACACGCACACACTCAGAGCCAGACACACACACACACACACACACACACACACACACACACACCCACCCACCCAGAGCCAGACACACACACCCACCCACCCAGAGCCAGACACACACACACACACACACACCCAGAGCCAGACACACACACCCACCCAGAGCCAGACACACACACACCCACCCAGAGCCAGACACACACACACACCCACCCACCCAGAGCCAGACACACACACACCCACCCACCCAGAGCATGACACACACACACCCACCCAGAGCCACACACACACACCCAGAGCCAGACACACACACCCACCCAGAGCCAGACACACACACACACCCACCCAGAGCCAGACACACACACCCAGAGCCAGAGCCACACACCCACCCAGAGCCAGACACACACACACACCCACCCACCCAGGACAAGATTATTAGTTACAGTTCTTGAGCTCACCCCCCCCCCTTATCTACCAAGACCAACACAAAGCTGTGTCCCTCCGCGCACACCCTCATCCAGCCAAGTGACACTTATTTAACTTGTCCCAAAAGATTTCCACCCACACCTAAAAAATAAAAAAAAAGTAAGCGTGCTAATTGGCATATAGGTGTGACATAGCTTCTTTCCAGTCCATCTCTGCCTGGTGTGCAGTGTATTCACCTAGGAACCTTTAGGACTGGGCTGCTAGAATTGAACAGGTGTATTAATCTCGTGCTGGGTGCCACGTGCACATATGATCTTGCCACGGAAGACAGCATGCTTATTTCAAACCAACTAGGAGGGTTCATGGCCGACCACTAAGATGTGACCTGCAGGTCAGTAGAGTTTCAGATCCCGGCCAGGTCAAGTCAGCCTTTCTTACTAACTCGATGAATACCAAACATTAAACAGTACTATTTTCACACAAATAAAGTTCCAAGTAACGGGCTACAAATAAATCTCCACAGAACGAATTTGAAAATGCCCTGCCTCAACCATTAGCTGAGAAAGCAGAATTCTTTTATTTGACTGTTTTTTTCTCAAAGCACAAAGGCCAACCATTCGCGTCATTATTTTCTCTGAACCCCGACCGCAACAAAAGGTGACAAAAGGTGAAATTGTGAGCAGTTTCTTGTTCAGAGGAAAAAGTGACACCCAGGTCCCCTCAGGCTCGACCTGTGAGCGGGAAGCAGATGTAATAAAAAGCACCGTGTGAATGCCCTTTGAGAAGACTCGACAGCAAACACTGCAGATATGATAACTGGTGATGAAGTAAAATGTGACTGCATCTGACGCCTGGTAAGGGCGCATCTCCTCAGCTTGAGTCGGTGTGGGGAAAGCAGCGCCCCCCTGCGTCTCTTCCGAATTCTGCACCATTGTTGGAGATGAACATACAAACACACACAAACATATCCTGTTCCCACTCACCTAACAGCCATATCCCTGAACTCTCTATGAGAGCGCAACTACCCAGAGACACCCACAGAGACAGGTCTTTTCCAGTCCCCTAGACATACTTTACTCCCACACTCACACCCACCACCATTACTGGAACCCCCACGCCCCCAACACAGCCACTTCCTCCAGGCTACCCACACTAGCTCACGTGGACCAAGGTAGGCAGAGCCATACCGAGGTAAGTCAACACGTGTGCTAGGCACAGATGTCACTCATTTTGTTCCATGTCTCAGATGGCAATGGCAGGCACAAAACGATGGAATGTAATGCAGCCCCGACTAATTACTAGCGGCTGAGATTATTTCAGGCAGTCCACTCCCACCCGTCACTTTTTTGTTTCCTTTGATCAATCAGCTACCCCGGATTTGTCCTTCGGTTCCCCTGGAAAGGACCTTGCTATCTCGGGTGTCAGGGGGGACGAAGGCAGCGCAATTAGGAAGTAAATGCGGTTCTCGGATCCCTCTGTAGATGCTATGGCTTCCAGTCCTTGCCCCTCCGGTAACCTGGCCCCTCGATCGTAAACACGAGGCTATTCAAGGGATAAAGGTGGGTCAAGCAGATGACGCCATCGGCTGTCTGATGGTCCCTGCCTGATGTCAATTTGTGTTAACCCCAACTTGCGCTACCCCCGACATTCGGACGCATTGATATGCCACATGAACAACCCCGTGAAAGGAGGGGGTGGGGTACAGCTCGTCCAGCCGGTCGTCGATCCACTTCTCCACCCCCAGAGTGTTCACCTGCCCACCCTGGGGAGAGGCCCTGGACAAAGAGACAGCAGAGAGACTGGCAGCTCAGGTAACGTCAGACTGAAGGAGTGGTGGGGACCAATCCTGTGGTAGCCCCAGAAATCTATATACCGGAACTCCTTGCCACCGAAATGTACAGAACCCCTGCGTGCAAACCACACGGACACGCGAAGAATTTACAGTGCACACCCTTCATTAAAGTCACCACCCCCTCGAATTTATAGAACACCCTCCCGTGCAAACGACACGTGCGGCCGCACTCCCTGGATTACAGTGCGCCCCCTTGCACTCCGCATATACTCCTCTCCCCCCCAAATTTCCAACACCCCCTCCGTGCAGACTACACGAGGCCACACTCATAGAATTAACAGTACACCCCCTTGCACCCGCATGTAGTCACTTCTCCCTACGAATATATAGCGCACCCCCGTGCAAACCACACGAGACCGCACACCCAGAATTTACAATGCACCAGGAGCACTCCGAATATACATTAACTCCCCCCCCCCCCCCCCCCCCCCCCCCAATGCATACCTTTCGTACAAATCACACGAGACCACACGCCCGGAATTTACAGTACACCACCTCGCACCCATTTTATACAGTAACTTCTCCCCCCGAATTTGTAGAGCACCCTTCCTGTAAACAACACACTTACAGAATGTACAGTACTCAGTGCTTTAAATGGGCAGGTACCCAGTACCTACACTTCTTTAAATCGAAAGGAAGAACGCCTCTACTTCTTACCACGGATGCAATACTTTTAATGGGGGAGTAAAGTTTTTTTTCTGTAGCAAACAGGTACTCTGGGAAAAATAAGTAACTACACCTTCGTATTTCCATTTCAAGCACCTAATACACCCCTCTCCCATTTGTAGCGCACTCTCCGTGCAAATAATATATGCGGCCACACTCCCTGACATTTGTAAACCCCTGCGCCACATTATACCTGCGCCAGGTATAATGTATGCAAGGGGGGCGTATTGACGCAAGGAAGGGTCCTTGAAGTGACGCAGTGAAATCTGAGATTTCACTACGTCACTTTTAGGACGCCATTGCGTCAAAATCTTGCGCCTGCCTCACAGCAGGCGTAAGACTGACGCAGGCCCTTTCACATGGGGCTTGCTAAGTGAAAGGACACATTGCTGGAGTTGCCTCACTTTTGTGACACACTCCAGCAATGCGTCACTTTTGCGCTTACAGATACGTAAGAAATACTGATGTATCTGTAACTCTTTGCGCCATAAAAAAAAATGGTAATGTAGTTTCTTATATAGCGCACGTATCACCACAAAGGGTATCTCGGCGCTTGCTTTGGGAACCCGTCCTGGTTTTTCCCTGTGGGATAGCCCAGCTGGGCACCCCCAAGGTGAAAGCCAGGCATCCCGCCGCGGGGGCCGTAGTGGAGATTGAGCAAGCTATTGCCCAGAGTTGCAGAGCGTGAACCCCTGATTCAAGTAGGCACCGAAGCGAGAATTATCAGGTCCGTGGACGTTTTGGGCTCCAAACCCTGCCGCGTCGGGAATTGAACCCTGGTCCCGGGTCTGACCTCTGCTTCTGGGTCTGCCTCCTCTAACCGGTGAGCCACACTTCTCCACTTCTCCGCCATGATGCGTCATATTATAAATATGACGCATCCAGCATGTCGCGAGGAGGGCGCAATGAAAAGTGACGCATCGCTGTTTTCACGTAGCGATGCATCACTTTTCATAAATGAGGCCCAGTGTGTGGCACACACATGCACACTGGTGCATTAACAGTGCAAGAACCGCTGCAGAGCACCGGCAGGACCCGGCCCACTTAAAACCCTGCCGCCAGTTCATGAATTTAGCCTCTTTATCCTCTATGGACTGAGCTGAAAAACCTAGAAGGTATCTGCTGGTCACTGCTGTCCACAAAATGACAAACACAATCCACCCCAAAGGTCCTGGAAAAAGCCTACTATGGTTTCTTTTTGACTTCGGTCTAAATGCTTAGGAGAATGACTGTAATGTAGTGCACCCTGAGAGATATCTGACCCCCATCACTCTTGAACATGCCTCCTCATCTCCAAGAGCCAGAATGAACCGCTAGCAGAGACCTCTCGAGTGGACTGTATATACAAAAATACACAAAGTGTAAACTGCACTTCTGTACTCCACACTTCTCATCCATCAGAATACTACGCACAATTTCCCCAAAACACAATTACACACCTTGGCGGACAACAAGCACAACATGAAAACATTTCCCACACAGTTTTACAACAAAAACTACACAACCTATGCAATATATCACGCCACCTGTAAGGCCACCGCTCCTGTGTACTGTACAGGGGAAGCAGGTACAAGCCCTGTTGAATTGTAACTGGATGTGGTGTGTGGGATCAGTCATATGGTGATATACCTTGGTTGCCAGCACTGCATGTATGACCATTCAACAACAGGGATAGCCAATTCCTCATCATCAAACAGAAACGGAAAATGATCAACACTCAAAATAAACCACTTCTCCCTCCCTCAGGAGTCCTCACAGTACTACAGAAAACGGGGAAAAAAACTTTACTGACTCACAAATTACATGCTACAAAAGTCCTTTACACCTTGTACAAACACTTTACACCATGTACAGACACCTGTGCTTTGCAGTAACTCGCCGAAGGCTCCAGTGCTCCCAGCGTCTCTCAGCCTGTGTATGCAGATGGTTCTGGGGGACTCTAAAGTGTTCCCAGGCTCTCCCAAGGGAGCACTCGTCCTCTAGGCACTTTAAGCACCGGGATGCTCCAACGTTCTCACTTTCTCCAACAGTACACTAACCCTCTAAACCATTGAAGTGCTGGGAGGCTAAAGCGTTGTTTTGCTGCTTTTCAGACCTTTCAGTGCCCGGACACGGAGGCTGCTGCAGTATGACCCCATCTCACCTACCAGCGGGCACTCACCCTCGGTACTTCAAGCACGAGAAGTTCCAAGGGTCCATTCTATACTGGTGTACACTGACGTGGGTTCTCCATACAGTGCCAGAGTCTGAAGTGTTGTCTCTGCTGATCTGAAGACACCGAGGTTGAGTGTCCCGAGCTTCGCCAAGTGTGCTCTGCACTCCTGGACTGTGGATCGCTGTGCTTTCGCCTCCGATGTCTGGTGCACAAGGCGCTACAATCCCTGCACTGGGGCAGCAGGTGGACTTCTAAAGAGCGGAGCCCCTGGAAGTGCTAGGTTGTTCCTGACCCCACAGCAGCACATTGGGCACCTGGATTATTGCCTGCACCGGACCCATGCACCATGCCCCACAGCTCCACTCCCAGCACCCTCCTCGCCGTCCCCTCCAGGGGCAGAATGCAGCTCTCGTCCCCCGCCAAGGGCAGCATGGCCCGCACGGGCTGCCTCCTCTTCATCAACGCCTTGGTGCACCTGTCCCTGGCTTCCTCTTTCCTGACAGGTATGTGCGTACTGAGGGTGCGCACTCCAGGGGATGCTGCTAGGAGCACTGGGGTAGATACACCAGTAACATGTATAACACTTGGAACAATAATACGTGCTCAGGCTTGATAGAGCATTTAAGCGCAAAGCACAGAATCCAAATGCTATGCTCGATCTTATTGGTACGGAGTTTATCGACAACACAAGGATGAAAAGCTTGGCTGGGTAGAACAGAGCAGGTTTCACTCAGGTTATTAATAATAATCAACAGTTAGGGAGGAGGAATAACTGTCTATTCAGTTCCCCTTTATTGATTCTGGTTCACTCAGGTTACACTAATCTCCACATATTGTGTTTTTATTAAATTTAGATAATCTGCAGGCTATGATACACATCATACTAAACACATAATTGTTCTGACTCATTAGCGCCTCAGGCTCTTTTAGTTCTGTTCGCTATATCAATCAATATTGTGTATCTACATTATGATAGATAGCACCTATAGTGTGATACATCTATCACAGAATGGATGATAAGTCTATGTGCTGCTATATGTTATAATATAAACATTGTATGCGCTGTTATAATTTATAATGTGATACGACCACATAACCATATAAGACGAACTCGCCTTGAGTCTGCCACCCTGCAGTTGACATTTAACAGCAGGCAGTAGGGTTCGCCTTAGCAGCAGTGACTGCAAGTTGTCGAATACCGGGCCAGGGGCACACTGGTGTCTGGAGCTCTGCCGTGACTTACACCTGGCGCTGCGGGCAGAACAGGATCTTAATTGCACGTTGGATTTCATCCCATCATGGGTGAGATAAGGTAGGGGAGCCCGGTCAGGACAGTCGCCCCCATGCCCCAGGTGAGGGGCTCTCGCGGATCAGCAGTGGGGTGAGAAAAGGCAGGGGAGCCCAGGGTCTGGGCCCTCCTGCCCCTAGAGAGGGTTGTCTCGCGGATCATCAGCGAGGTGCTACCGGTGTGGGTCTCGCGGATGAACAGCTAGGGATGGACGGGTGCAGAAGCTGCCGGACGGAGAGGCCCCTCTCTCCTGTACCCTCTCCTTCACAGGAGCACAGCACAGAGGCCAGTGATGAATGACGCAGAGCACACCCCGGCTGTGCTCGGCTGGAACCGCTGCTACCGAAATGCCCAGGGAGAAACATGCAGATTCGCGAACATCTCCATGGCTCTGCCGCAGGGACTGACAGGGGCTGTCTCTCTGGAGGTCTTGCAGCGATGTCTCCGTATCTGTGCACTTTCGCAGAGGAGAGATGTTAACAAATCCCCACTGTACACAGAGGTCACGAGATACCTACCCATAGGAGAGCTAGGGGACATATCGGTGAATTCTCTGGAGAGATGGTCGTATCTATCTGTAAGATACGGGTATCTCAGTCCACTGTGCGCTGTTATTTTTATACTCTACCGGTTCAGACGCAACAATATTTGGCGATTCTGCAGACAGAGGCTAAGAGATCACAATTGCATAAAACCGTTAGCAGCGTGATGCAGTACTGTCACCGAGGTAGGAGCTTCAACGCTCCCACGGTGCAGTTAAAAAGGTTGAACCTGTGCACAATTAAACTTGCCAGGCAGTTATCTCAGACTACCGCGTGTACTCCGGAAGCCATTTTCAGCGTGACACTATTCTATTGTCCACACAGATTTACATAACAGTCCATATTCGGGGTCCATCATTTCACTGTGCACATGGTGGGGGGGCGAGGAGCGAGCAGAACGAGGACTAGGCAACTTCTTGCGGCGGCGGTCGGAGTGAGCATACTGAGAGCGACGCAGGTGCACTGGGGTGATGGTGGGAGTCCCCACTGCTGTTTGGGGTGGGTTTGGAGGGGGGCGGGAAACGTACACGGACAGCGGGGCGGGGTGTGGAAATATACACAGACAGCGGAGCGGGAAATATACACGGACAGCGGGGCGGGAAACATACACGGACAGCGGGGCGGGAGGGGGGGCGAGAAACATACACAGGCAGGGGGAAGAAGGCAAGAAGACAGCAGAAGGCAGGGGGAAAAACGCAAGAGGACAGCGAGGAACGGCTTACCTTCACTGCGAAGGAAACAAAATGGCGGCCTCAAGCTTCAGGGGTTTTTCGGATTTGGGGGCGTGTTCGGTATTCAGAAGTAGGCGTGCCTAAAAAGTGGCAAGAAGAACACCGAACACACCTCCAAATCCGAAAAGGACGCAGCCTATTTGGAGTGAAGGCTCTCTCCTCCAATGGCTGGCCTCCATTTAGGAAGCCAGCCAATGGGAGAGAGCCAAAATTAGAGGCGGGATGAAGATCCCCTCTAAGAGACCTAAGATCTCGCTACTTCCGGTTCTGACAAACCGGATAGTACCGAGACCTAAAAAACAAGCAACTAGTCACACTCTTGTTACTAGAGGGACAGGAACTGCTCAACGAGGAGGCAATAGAGATAGTACCGTACAGGGAAAGAAACAAGGGTGTTTATTCCAACTACTTCCTCGTACCAAAGGTAGACGAAACACTAAGGCCCATCTTGGACCTAAGGTTCCTAAACAAGTTCATAAGGACACAAAGATTCAAGATGACATCTCTGCAAGAAGTAATACCCCAGGGACAGGAAGGGGATTACATGGCAACTATAGATTTAAAGGACACGTACTTACACATCCCCATCAACAAAGGACACAAACGACTACTAAGATTTGTGATCAGCAAGATTTACTACCAGTTCAGTGTTTGCATTCAGGCTCAAATCAGCGCCAAGGGTGTTTACAAAATGCCTAGCAGCAGTAGCAGCTCCCCTCAGGAGGGAGGAAATACATGTATACCCCTACCCCGATGACTGGCTTGTGAAAGCAAGCTCCTACAGCTAGTGCAAGCAACACATCCAGCAGGTGATACAAACACTAATCCAACTGGAGTTTTCAATCCATTGGGGAAAGTAGTCAATTGAACTGAAACACATGGAGATGTTCTTAGAGGCAGAGATCAACACCATACAAGGCAAGGTGTTACCCAGCACAAAGACGATTTTGGCAATACTGAAGGAAACACGTCTGTAACGCAAGGGGCACGTTCTGACAGTGAGGACAGTGAGCAAACTAATGGGAATGATGGGTCATGCATACACCTGGTCCCAAATATTCGACTCCACATGAGACCATTCCAGGAATGGATACAGAAGCAATGGTCACAGGCAACAGGGAGTTGGGAAGATCTAGAGGTTGTCACACACCCAATGCATCAGGAAATAGAGTGGTGGAACAAGGAAATCCTATCGCATGGGAAACCATTTACACAACCAACTCCAACAGTGACCATCACAACAGACGCCTCCCAGATGGGGTGGGACGTGCACATGAACAAACTCAAGGTGAGGGGGTTATGGGTTATAGTTGCAGCAGGATACGATCAAGCATATCCACTACCGAGAGCTAAAAACTGTGTTCCTAGCCTTAAAAACCTTTCAGAAGGAGCAGAATGGAAAAAGGGTGCTGATCCAAACGGACAACACAACAACCATGTTCTACATCCACAAACAAGGTGGAACACAATCAGTAGCACTATCAGGGCTAGCACAATAAATAGGGATATGGGCCATTCCACTAAAAGTAGACCTACTAGCAATACATCACCCAGGGAAGGAGAATGTGGAAATAGACAGACTCAGCAGACAGACATCAGCCTCCCACCTTGGAGGTCAAGACCGATGTTTACACAGAAATTCTTCAGCATCCCCTTAGCCCCTCTTACCTTTTAACAAGGTCCTAACAGATACTTTGTTGGGAGGTATGGGATAAACCTTGCTCTGCTGCCCCGTTCCCACCCCCAGTCAACCTCCATATTGCACGAGAGGGGACCTTAATATAGGAGTCCTCCTTCTGTCAATAGCATTGTTTTGGATAGGCCAAGGTCAACTCCTGCAGTATGCGAAGAAAGCCCAAGCAACAAGAAAAATATGCCACACTTTTTCTGAGGAACCAGAAACCACACAGACTGTAGAAATAATGCTAACATTGGTGTGATGTTAAAGACTGGTAGGCAACATTTTCAGGGTATTGAGACAGGATAGAGACGTGAACATTGCAGTGGCATAAAAAAAAATGGATGGCGGACACAGATGAACCACTTACTGAGACTGAATTTGGAAAAGCATACCTACCATTGGCTAAAGAGTATTGCGTAATATCCAATTCAAACTAGTCCAATACAACTTTCTGCTGAAGACCTACTTGACACGATGTAAACTGAGCAAAATGTGCTTGGAATGCTGCCTAACTATCCCTTAAAGTTTAGCTGGCTTGACAGATTTCAAATATATGAAATTCTAGTCAGAAGTAAAGAACACAGACTGCAACAATCCGCAATGGGACTGCCAAAGCTAACCATGTCTATTTGAACTTCTGCCTACATCCAATAGTAAAAGTAATACACCTAAGATCAGTAAAACGATGAGAAGATTACTGAAGACTTGGTAGAAAGAGCAGAAATGCTTGCTCACCCACCCACCAGACGCTAGGCCGCCATGAGCACCAGAAGTGTTAAAAAAAACCCTAGTACGTAATGAGAATTTTTAAAAATAAATGAACTACAGGATAGAATACACTGTAATTGTGTTATCTGAAGAATTGGAAGGACCAGAATCAGTAGTGTATTAGGTACATGGTTTTAATGTTATATTATGGGAATTTGTAGAGCACATGATGCACTTGGAGTATCCTCACAGTAAAAAGCAGGAGCGCTGTGGGCTGAAACCAAGGTTTAGACTAGATGAAGAGCCATGTCTTCACTTTTTGTTTTAAATTCAATAGCAGAGGTGGTAGTTCTGACTGTAAATCATACCAGGCTTTGGGAAAGAGGTAGGAGGAGGCCTGGCTCCTGAATCTGATTCTGCGTATACAGGGGATGTGTGCAAATAGGAGTCTGGTTGGGCGGAAGTGTGTGCTAGGTATGTGGAAGTTAATGTGATTGGGCCTGTTGTGTAAGGTTTTGTATGTTTGTGTGAGAGGTTTGAAGAGTACCCTTTTGTGGTTGGGGAGCCATTGGAGGTCTTTGAAGTGTCGCTTATAGCTGAATTTTGTATGGTCTGGAGTCTTCTGGTCAGTTGTGCATTGGTTGCTATGTAGAGTGCTTTGCTGTAGTCCAGCTTGCTGGTGATTTCGACCTGGGTGGCTATTTTCAGGGTGTTGAAGGGAAGAAGCCACTTGAAAAATTTCTTGAGCATCTTCCATGTGTGCAAATCGGATGTAGACTGCATTCATTTGGCCTGTCATAGTGAGCTAGTTGTCGTGTGGTGCTTTACATAGGTGGTTAGGTTAGGTTAGGTTGGGGTGGTTGTGGTTCCGAGATCAGCATGTCAAAAGATGGAGTCTCATAGCGAGGTGTCTTTTAGAGAAGATGACTACTTCCGTCTGTGTTGACCTTGAGACAGTTGGTTTTCATTGATCTGGTGACTTCGGACAAGCAGACGGAGAAGTTGGTTCAGCTGTTTGATATTTTGTCTGAGAAGGAGAGGATGAGCTGGGTGTGGTCGGCGTAGGATATAACGTTGATTTAGTGGGCATGAATGATGCTGGTGAGTGGGACCATGTAGGCATTGAATAGCTTGGGGCTGATCAAGAATCCTTGTGGGACTCCGTAAATGAGTTTGGCGCAAATAGTAATGCTGAATGACCGGGTGCAGCCTGTAAGGAAAGAGAAAATCCTTTGGAAAGCTGGTCCCGGATTGCCAGCATTGTATAGGGGTTGGATGAGGATAGGGTAGGAGACTGAAGGTGGTGGATAGAACCAGAAGGACGAGGACAGCTGTGTCTCCTCTGTTTATAATCAGTCGTTTGTCATCCATGGCGGCGATGAAGGTGGTTTCAGTGCTGTGGTTGGTTCTGAAGACTGATTTGGTGGTGTCATGAAGGTGGTTATTGTTGAGGTGGATGGCTAAATGTTTGTTCATGAAATTCTCCACGATTTTTGCCAGATTGTATGGTGCATATGTTAGCTGCGGTTTATTGAATGATGGCACGCCAGGTGGTCAGGGTGGTCCTCTAGGTAGTGTAAGCCATGGGAAGGGTGGCTGCGAGGGTGGAGGGGGGAAGAGATGGTTTTCTTAGGGCTTGAGTCCTCGTAGATGCTGGAGATCTTCTCCTGAAGAAGAGGGATAGCTCGGAGCAGAGGTCTTGTGAAGAAATTACCTTGGTGGAGCGTGCTGCCAGAGAAGTGTAATCTTTCACAATGTAAAGGTTTCTTTGGTGCAGTTGGTGCTGTTTTTGATATGCCTAGTGAAGGTGAATTGTTAGGTGGCACTGATGTGTTGATAGTAATATTTGAGGGCTGATTTGTACTTGCTCCAGTCTTTGTCATCCTGTCTTTGTTTCCTTCAGTCTAGCTGTTTGCAGTGGAGCCTGGTGATTTTCAACGGTTCTAAGTACCAGCTTACTTGCGGTCTGGTTTTGATGTCCTTGGTGGTCTTGAGTAGGGCCATGATGTCTGCGCAGGAGGTGATCAGGTATTGAAGCTGGAGATGCATCTGATGAGGTCGTTGAGGTATTGCGGTCAGTGGTGTGGCCGTCCAGGGTTCTTCAGATATCTTGTTCCAATCATATTGTGAGGTTTGGTGATGGCATTTCTCCAGTGCAGTGTTTGAATGGATGAGGGCATGGTTGGACCAGGTGATGGGTATGGGCTTGTCCACTGTCATGTAATTGAAGCTCGTGAAGATGGGGTTTGGTTGCTGTTTGGCGAGTGTGCAGGGCCTTCGATTTGCTAGGCGAGTCCAAGAATTGCCAAGTCCGCCTGGTCCTGGTGGCTGGCTGTGTTAGGGTCAATGATGTCATCCAGATGGAAGTGGAGGTTGGACGAGGAGGATGATGTTTTGTCTGAGAAGGAGAGGATGAGCTGGGTGTGGTCGGCGTAGGATACGTTGATTTAGTGGGAATGAATGATGCTGGTGAGTGGGACCATGTAGGCATTGAATAGCTTGGGGCTGATCAAGAATCCTTGTGGGACTCCGTAAATGAGTTTGGCGCAAATAGTAATGCTGAATGACCAGGTGAAGCCGGTAAGGAAAGAGAAAATCCTTTGGAAAGCTGGTCCCGGATTGCCAGCATTGTATAGAGGTTGGATGAGGATAGGGTAGGAGACTGAAGGTGGTGGATAGAACCAGAAGGACGAGGACAGCTGTGTCTCCTCTGTTTATAATCAGTCGTTTGTCATCCATGACGGCGATGAAGGTGGTTTCAGTGCTGTGGTTGGTTCTGAAGACTGATTTGGTGGTGTCATGAAGGTGGTTATTGTTGAGGTGGATGGCTAAATGTTAGTTCATGAAATTCTCCACGACTTTTGCCAGATTGTATGGTGCATGTGTTTGCTGCAGTTTATTGAAAGATGGCAAGCCAGGTGGTCAGGGTGGTCCTCTGGGTAGTGTAAGCCATGGGAAGGGCGGCTGCGAGGGTGGAGGGTGGAGGGGGGAAGAGAGGGTTTTCTTAGGGCTTGAGTCCTCGTAGATGCTGGAGATCTTTCTCCTGAAGAAGAGGGATAGTTCGGAGCAGAGGTCTTGTGAAGAAATTACCTTGGTGGAGCGTGCTGCCGGAGAAGTGTATTCTTTCACAATGTAAAGGTTTCTTTGGTGCAGTTGGTGCTGTTTTTGATATGCCTAGTGAAGGTGAATTGTTAGGTGGCACTGATGTGTTGATGGTAATATTTAAGGGCTGATTTGTACTTGCTCCAGTCTTTGTCATCCTGTCTTTGTTTCCTTCAGTCTAGCTGTTTGCAGCGGAGCCTGGTGATTTTCAACTGTTCTAAGTACCAGCTTACTTGCGGTCTGGTTTTGATGTCCTTGGTGGTCTTGAGTAGGGCCATGATGTCTGCGCAGGAGGTGATCAAGGTATTGAAGCTGGAGATGCATCTGAGGAGGTCGTTGAGGTATTGCGGTCAGTGGTGTGGCCGTCCAGGGTTCTTCAGATATCTTGTTCCAATCATATTGTGAGGTTTGGTGATGGCATTTCTCCAGTGCAGTGTTTGAATGGATGAAGGCATGGTTGGACCAGGTGATGGGTATGGGCTTGTCCACTGTCATGTAATTGAAGCTCGTGAAGATGGGGTTTGGTTGCTGTTTGGCGAGTGTGTAGGGCCTTCGATTTGCTAGGAGAGTCCAAGAATTGTCAAGTCCGCCTGGTCCTGGTGGCTGGCTGTGTTAGGGTCAATGATGTCATCCAGATGGAAGTTGAGGTTGCCAAGGAGGATGATGTGTGTTGTGCGGGTGCAAGTGGGGGTGAAGTGATGGTGGAGAAGTGGCAGGTGGAGCAGCAGCACTGTGAGGTGCGTTCAGGGGGAAGAGGGAAGCAAGGGAGGGCGGTGGTGGGCAGGACAAAAACCAGGGGTCCTGGCACTGGGTGCGGGTGGGCAGCGACTGATGCTGATGGGCTTGCATTTGGCTCATCAGCGGCATGTATGTGCTGTGGCAGCCATTAATTTGGAGGAGGAGCTTTGGGGCAGTGGGTGGGGCTTATCAAACCGGAAGGGAGTATTGTGCGGAAGAAGAGGTGGAACAGCCCACCCGTGGCCCAGAAGGGCATAAAGGAGAGCACAACAGGGGGGGATAAAGGAAGGAGAAGAGGAGGTAAGAACACCAGCGTGAAACTTGAAAAATAAAGGGCTGAGACTAAATGAGGCCAAATGGGGGAAACCGTTGAAAAAAGGCAGAGAGAAATGTTAAAGGATAAAAGGTCAAAGAAAAGTACAGGTGATTAGAAAAGTATGAATGGAGAAGAGTGCTAGATGCAAATAAAAGTGGCAGAGAAAGAGTGAGAAAGAATGAGAAAGCACCAGAAAGTGTCCGAGGGAGAATGAGAAATGCATAAATAACTGACAAAGAACGAATGAGAAATGCACAGAGAAGCGGCAAGGAATGAATGAGAATGAGTGAGGCACAGAAAAAGAAACTGTGAGAAATACTCAAGAAAATAGCAAAGTTTAAAGGAGGAAAAAAACAGAAATCTGAAAAGGAGTTCAAAGGCAAAGAGACTGAGAAAGAGAGAGCAGGCGAATGAGAGAGAAGTAGAAGGTCATGAAGAGCGAGATGAGGTTGAGTCAGGGATAATTGTAACAACACTGGAGCTGGGCCAAAAGAGCTGAACTGGTCAGAGGACTGGGTCCCAGTGGCCAAGCGTCTGAGGGTGTGTAAGGAGTAAAGAAAGAAACTGATGGTGAGCATGGGTGACGCTTACTTGTGGCTCTGTTAGACATTTCCAGAGCCAAAGAATGCGGCGCAGAACTGCACAAAGCCACCTACGTGCGAGATGTGGCAATGCTACTGAAGCTTCTTGATGCAGTCTGGCGCCTGAGGATATTTTAAAATTTACGACTCTTTAGATAGAGTATACATCAGAGAAAGTGTAACCAAAGGTAATATGAGGTGCTTGAACCAAAAAACACTTCTTACCTGCTGGAAGATATACTGAAACAGAAAATTATAGAGGTTGTAGGGTAGGTAACCTCGTCAGATTTTAAAGTCCAGGAATAAAATGTGAACTGTGAATCAGCGATTCAAGACTCTTATGTAAGACCAGCAGGCCCACCACCTAAAATTCAAATCTTCTCAACCTTAACAAATATTCTCAACCTTTATTCACCAGAAACTGCAAGCAATTTGTGTTTTCTGAAAAAGTCCTATTAATTGATGAAGTGCATGCATTCTTAATTCCTAATCAAATCACTGAGCAATAAAATGCCATTTTGTGGTGTTGAGTGTCTGTTTCTAGAATGACAATTGTATTTCAGATTTTTTTAAACAGTTGTAATATATTTATTAGGATGATGATTTTGATGATGATGAAGATGCTCTTGAAAATGGTGAAAACTCGGTTGAAGTTTTTTATCTTTCTGAAAATGAAGATCTGCAAATACCACAAGATATGGACTCTGCCCAATTTGCTCTCAAATTTAAAGAGGTAATTTTTTTATTACTAGAACAAATTCACCTATTGGTGCCTTTGGCCAAATAACTCCTACCTAAAGATGAACAAAATACAAACTAATCCTTCCACTTCTCCCTCCCTGGGCCTTTATTCAATTGTTTTACATGTATACTGGTAATATTAACTAATTATACTTTGTGGCTGACAAGCACCGCAAGTAATCAACTTCAAGAGCTCATCCCATACTTATGTGGGCTGAATATAGTGTTTGTGGTGATTATAGATTGGTTCAGTGCACAAGCCATTTGGTAGCGAAGTTCAAGTGTGTTTTGCACAGTGGTAATTTCCAGGTGGTTTTCTCTGACAAAACCTATCTGTCTCCTTTTCCAGACCTTCGCTTTGCACCACATAAAAAGTTTGTCCAAAGGCTGAGAGAAATCGATTGTTTTTCATCTGTGTGAACAGCCTTCTCATTGTTTATTTCTATATAGTCTTACTTGAGTTTTTAAAACAATTTCTCCACTTGAGTTTTTAATTAAACTAGAACAGGGTTGGAGCTTTATTTATTTAATCTTTTGATATAGTGCTGCTTTACCAAACCAACCAGTTATATATAGCAGGATTCGCCAACGAGTTTGTGATCTACTGGTAGCTCTCCAGCTACCTGTAAGTAGCTCTTTTGTGCAGCCCAGTCTACTAAATTAGGTTTAGCTTGGTTGCCTTAATATATGTGTATCAAAACTCATACACATGTATTCAAGAAACACATGTTTATTTTCAGAACTAATGCTGACATTTTGGGGAAAATTGTTTAATTTTCAAGATATATGTAAAGCTGAAAATTTAGTGATCAATCTTGTGACATGGTGGGGCACATCACTCATATTAGATTGCAGCCCGGGGCATTGGAACTACAGTTGTCCGTTTTCACAGTATTGCTGGAAATTCTTCCAGAGGCACTGAAGTAATCATTGCTGACAATCTTGCATAGGGTGTCCACTAATGTATTCTTGTCTGATGCTGTCTCCATTACAATACTACTATTGGTAACTCTGGATGATTTTCATTTAACTTAAGTAGCTCTTAATACAAAAAAGGTTAGAGATCACAGAGCAAAAGAATGTCAGAATAACTTGCGCGATATAAGTTAATATTAAGAGTACTCAGCTATAGAAACTTGAAGAGAATTTTGCCTTAACCTTATGAAACTAAGCTCTTTCTTACCCAACAAAATGAGAGCCTACTGCAACAAGCAAAGGGAAAAATGCTTCCCCAAAAGATGCTTTGTGTTTGAAGGACTTTAAGGAACCCCAGCCTAAAATGTGTCTGCCTACTAGAACCCTGTCTCCATCCTTAAATCACCAAAGGTTCATGCTCAGTGTGGCACAAATCAGCTTTCAGCTTGTGCTTTCAGGTTTTGGTATTCCCTTTTCTCCACTATTGGATCTTTCATAGATTCACATGCTTGAATCCTCCTCGTCGTCGTAGTGGGAGTCCCATGGTATACATATAAAAGCAGTAGATATTACCGTAGGCTACCATGCAATGAACAGTCTGTACAATAGCCCATCTACCTTCTTTTGTAAACAATTCAACATTCAGGTGACGGCACCCTCTAGAACAATCCCAAGAGAGGCTAGATTCCTCAGATTTTCTACTGCACGTCGTGTGAAAGGGAGCTCTGCTCTGTTTTCTCTGGATTTCAAGTTTTCTAGCAGAATTTTTTCTTCAAAAATTTCTGAATCTTCAAAGAAAGGTCTCTTCAGGACGTGTGGATAATATGGGAAAAAGAGACTACATGCTGAGGATCCGCAGAAGAGCTGCATCTACTGCCTTTACCCTCAACACAAGGTAAAAGAATGCAAAATCTGTAGAAACTTCTCTACAAAGACCGTCGAGGACAGAGAGGGTAGATTATTGATTTGGCTACAAAAACTTAAGTCAAAATCTGATGTTCCTTCTGAGGATACAGAGAGCTCTACCTCACTGGCCTCAAAGGAAACACCTAAAAGGTTTCTAAGAAGGCATCAAAAAAGTCTCGTCATGAGGAGGAAGGTATCTTCCATTTCCTACTGAGGAGAAAAGCCATAAAGTCTAATATTCTTAAATCCATTCCATGAAGATATCTGTCTCAAAGAAGGTGGTACCGCCGACGGCGTTATCTTCAGAATCGGTGTCGACGAAAAAAAATCCTCAAAGCAAGTTTCTCCTTCCTCATCGCTGAAAAAATCTCCATCCTCGACAACGGTCTTTTCTACGCTTCCGGTGGCGACAATCACTGTACCGCTGTCGACCTCATCATAGACGGCAACACTAACGACGACGAAGACTTCAACCTTTTTGTTGGCATCCTCGTCGACATGGTCTACTACAGCGTCACCAACAATCTCGTCGACGATACGATGGCTTCATACTTGTTCAGGTCCTCGTCAACGATGAAGACCCCGTTACTGCGATGAAGCTGACGATGTACCCCATGCCTGGTCGTAAGCGTTCAGCCTTCTTGCAGCTTACACCAATTTATCAGTCGACGACGTTCTTGTCGACGAGGCAATATTTGCAAAATCCTGCGATTGTGTCTCTTTTACCTCCTTCAACGTTCTTGGATGAATCAGATGATGGGATTTTTGGACCGGCTAATATCCTTCCGAATTACATGTAAAGTATCAGGAGGATGATGAAGAGTATAATGGAGGATATTATCAACAGGAATATCACCCTCCTCATGCAAAATTGCAATATATGGAGCCAGTTTCCGAACCTATGGTCCACCTTCCTGTTGCAATGGTTCAAGACCTTCAGGAATTATTACGAGACTATCGTTCACATTTTACTTCACCTGA
The DNA here is from genome assembly GCF_964263255.1 of Lissotriton vulgaris. NCBI lineage: Eukaryota > Metazoa > Chordata > Amphibia > Caudata > Salamandridae > Lissotriton > Lissotriton vulgaris. Next base: position 781,468,306 of record NC_141687.1, on the reverse strand, counting down.
TCCACCATCTCCGCAGCCACCGCTGCCTGTTGTTTCACCACCTTGCACCTATGTGCCTGTGTCTGCATCCTCCCGGGTGGGAGATACTAGTGGTCCGCAACAACATCCAGATACCTCGGATGACAGAGAAGGTGAGAATAATCAGCCTCAAAAGGAGGGTCAAACGGTAGATGAATGGGATGATTGTCATATCTACGCCAGCGTCTCCATATCCACAGATGATAGAATCTCCGCCAGAAGACATCGGCTGCTGTCATGCTTTAATTGAGAGAGCCACACCACATTTTCAGCTGTCCCTAACAGTAAAGCAATCCGACTGCTTTCTTAATGATTTTAAAGACGTTTCTAGAAAATCGGTTAGGTCTATACCTATTGTTGACCACATATGGGAAGAGGGACTTAAAGTAATGAGAACACCAGCCACGGTTATCCCTGTCGTGCCCAGAATTGATAAAAAATACAAGGCTTCGGACGATGCTCCAGCGTGTCTAATAAGTCATTCTAAGCCCGACAATTTCTCAGGCCGCACAATGGAGATCGAGGAACCTCTATCGCCCATTGCTGCTCTACCTGACAGGGAAGGGAGGCACTTGGTTATTATTGGGAAAAGGTTCACAACTAGATCAGGAGCAACTGTTCGAGCTGCTAACGCTTTTGCAATTTTAGCCAGGTACGATCGGACATTGCCCAATTTTTAGATCTCCTTCCGGAAGACAAGAAGAAAGGAAGCTAGAAAAATCTTGCTTGGAAGAGAAAGATCAGCATCCGAAATTATTGATGCTTCCATGGATATTGCTTCTTTTGCTTTCCATCAGCTTGCTGGAGCCGCTGTCTTGAGACGCTAGGGTTGGCTGATGGCAACTATGTTCTGCCCTGAAGTTCAAAGCAAGATCTTGGATATGTCATTTGATGGTGAATCACTCTTTGACAAGCATATCGATGACGCCTTACAGACCTTCAAAACAGATATGGACACGGCTAAGGCACAAGGAACGCTCCAATAAAGAAAGACCCCTTTTCGTGGAGCGCGGGCAGAGGAAATTATTCTTTTCGAGGAGGTTATCAAAGGTACCAGCCTCCAACCTACACCTCTTACCGGCCATCCGACCAGCAAAAACAGCAATATCTTGCACCACCACAGGCTGCCTACTCCAGAGTGCCTGGACAAAAGCAACAGGCTCAGCACAGGGATTCGGGCAGTAAACAGTGACAATGCTTCACTGCCTGCCTCACCTCAGTCTTCTCTGAGGAAACCCCCTCTCTCATTTTTTTTTCATCATTGGGAAGAAATAACATCAGACAAATGGGTCCTAGATATAATCAGGTATGGCCATACCTTGAAGTTCACCACAACGCCACCTCATCTCCCACCTCAAAGATCAACACCACCCCATCTTCAGTTATTACAGAAGGAGGCATTGATAATGCTTCACAAAGGAGCAATAGAACATGTTCCACGCTCTCAGAAAAGAAAAGGTTTCTATTCTCGCTTTTTTCTGATCAAAAAAAGTTGGGGGAATTGCGTCCCTTTTTAGGCCTTACAAAACTCAACAAATACCTGCTGAAGAAATCCTTTTGCATGGTTATTTTTCAGGAGATCTTACTACTTCTGAACCATTCGGATTTTTTAGCAAGCCTGGATTTGGAAGATGCCTACTTCCATATTCCTATCCACCCCAAACATCGAAAATGTCTACGTTTCTCTGTGGCAGGCATGCATTATCAGTTCAAGGTCCTTCCCTTCGGCCTTCGCTCAGCTCAATGGGTTTTCACCAAGTGCCTTGCTCCAGTGGCAGTATTTCTATGGCTGAAAGGCCTACATATCTTCCCATACCTCGACGATTGGCTGGTAAAAGCCCCTTCTCTTCGTCAGGCTTAAGAAGACATCTCTTTCTGCCTGCAACTATTCTGCTCTCTAGGGCTGGCAGTTAATCTTAGAAAATCCATTTTTTGCTCCTTCTCATTGGCTAACGTTTCTAGGAGCTCTAATATACACTCTACTCCTTCTCATTGGCTAACATTTCTAGGAGCTCTAATATACACTCTACAAAACAAGGTATACTTGTCAACAGAAAGACTGAACGCCATCTTATCTCTGGCTCACGACCTTTACAAAAGAAAGTGCGCTTCTGTATGTCTCCTCAAATCCTTTCTCTGGATGATGTCTTCCGACATTCTCATGATGCCTCATGCCTGGCTAAGTATGAGACCACTTCAAGAGCAGTTGGACGGCCAATGGCTTCAAATATCAGGGTCATTTGACTACATAGTTCAGATAACTCCGATCATGAAGGATGCACTCCTTTGGTGGCAATCTCCTCACAATCTCTCTCTGGGACTGTCATTCCTTTCTCCTTTTCCAGAGTATGTTCTGACCACAGATGCATCTTTGGAAGGTTGGGGAGCACATCTGCAAGACCTCCAAATAAGTGGCAAATGGAGTCTCTCTCTCTCTCTCTCTCTCTCTCTCCAAAACGCATATCAATTTCCTGGAACTACGGGCAATCTTTTTAGCCCTCCTGTTATTCCTCTCAAGGATAAGAGCATCCTCAGTCCTCATTCGCATGGACACCACCGCCTGCATGCATTATCTGAACAAGATCTCCGATCCTATCTTGGGAAGCTCACCAGATATGGGAATGGTCTTTACAACATCACATAACTATCAAAGTGGAGATCTCTCAGGAATAAAGAACAACCTGGCAGACACCTTGAGCAGGTTGACTCAATCAAATCACGAGTGGGACCTAAACCAATCAGTTCTCAACCACATCTTCCAAAAATGGAGAACACCCAACTTGGATCTATTCGCGTCTCAGGGGAACCTTAAATGCTGGTTCTTTGCAAGCAGGGAACTTCAGATAGGGTCATGGGGGAATGCGTTTTCGATAAGATGGTCAGTAATCTTTGCGTACGCTTTTCCCCCATATTCCCTAATCTCCAGAGTGCTGATGAAAATGAAACGGGAACTGTGCCTGCTCATCCTCATTGCTCCACATTTGCCTCGTCAGCACTGGTTCACGGAGCTGCTCCTGCTGTCGCAATCCAAACCTAATCGCCTTCCTTTGTCAACCACCCTACTGATGAACCAAGAACAGATGCTGCATCCGCACCAAGCTTCTCTTCAATTGCATGCCTGGAACCTGAGTACAATGAGTAAAAGGACTTGGTTATCCCTCAGGATTGTAAGGATATTTTGTTCAGGGCAAGAGCTGAGTCTACTACTAAAATATATAGACTGAAATGGAAAAGTTTGTGCTCTTAGTGCCATCGGAATGCTACTCACCCTCTTCACTCTTCACCATAAAAAATACTTTTTTATCTCTTATATCCGGCAAGATCAATTCTGGCGTCTACTTCAATAAGGGTACACCTCGCAGCCATCAATCAACATAGACGGACGTCTGACGCCTCTTCTCTCTATTCTGCCTGCATCATCAGTTCATGAAAGGACTTTACAGAACTTTTCCTCCTATCAGGCCTCCACCAGAATGGTGTCTTAATGTGGTCCTTTCGCAATTAATGAAACCACTTTTTGAGCTGACTCACAAGATAGAGCTCAAATTTCTCTCATGGAAGGTAGCTTTGCTTCTCGTACTTACATCGGCCTGAAGAGTGAGTGAAATTCAGGCCTTCACCATTAAAGAACCTTACTTGCGTTTCACAGAGGATTATGTAATGTTGCGGGAAAATCCTAAATTTATTCCAAAGGTGCCATCCCAGTGCACACCTTTTTTCCGCATCCTTCATCCCTGGCGGAGAAATCTCTCCACACTTTAGATGTAAAAAGGTGCCTTCAGCATTATTTGCAAAGGACAAAGCATCTGCGTAGAACAGATCGACTCCTAGTATCATATGGATTTATTAAACTAGGATCTGCTGTTACAAAAAGGACTGTTGCATGATGGATTGCTACCACTATCCAATTGTGCCATTCAAAGGCGGGTAAACGGCTTACAACCAAGACCAAAGCACATTCCTCAACAGCAGTGTCTTCTTCGGCTGCTCTTTTTTTGCTGATGTCCCGCTGGACAAGATTTGTCAGGCCGCTACCTGGAAGAATGCTCATACCTTCATGCGGCTCTATTGCCTGGACATAGCAACTTATAGCGAGGCTGCAGTGGAACAGGCAGTCCTGTGTCATCTATTTCCATAAGGTAAGCCTCTATTTTAGAGGTAGTCTTTCTTATCCGATATATAATGTGTGTGTGTGTGTGTGTGTGTGTGTGTGTGTGTGTGTGTGTGTGTGTGCGCACACACACACAATATATATCGGATAAGAAAGACTACCTCTAAAATAGAGGCTTACCTTATGGAAATAGATGACACAGGACTGCCTGTTCCACTGCAGCCTCGCTATAAGTTGCTATATATATATATATATATATATATATATATATATATATATATATATATATATAGCAACTTATATATATAAATATTTACTCCACAACTACCCCAACTTAGTAATAAATCTGTCGAAATACAATCCAACACCAATAGAAATGAAATTACTAAACGAGGGGCTTTCCTTTTGTCCAGAAATACACCATGATACAACTGAAACCAAAATAGACCTCTACAAATATACTAGAAAACTTAAACTAAAAAAATTCTTTGCCAAGAGACCCACAAACAAGACCAAAATGCCAGAAGACAACGCATCGCCAAATATGAATTCAGTATACCGTACCTCGGCAGTTCCACAGATAAGAGTTGCCTATAAACTGCCAAACGAAATTGAACAAACTGAAATCACAGACACCCAAGTATTAGATGAAATGAACATCACATCTAGTAAACGACAACCAACAGATTTCAAACCGAAATCCAAATTCTGTCCGATCCTTTATCCAGGTAATAAAATTGACACCTTTTATGAACTGGTAACAAATGAGATCGAAGAGATGCCCAAAAACTACAACAAAAAAAGAAAAGAAAATCTAACCAAAGGCGAACGCCAAGCAATATTCAGCTTAAAAAAAAACGCCCAAATTGAAATAAAACCTGCGGACAAGGGCGGGAATATTGTAATTATGGAAAAAGAACTGTATGTAGAGGAAGCTATGCGACAATTGAAAAATGCTAACAACTATACTGTACTGACCAAAAATCCAACTGAAATGATCAAATATGAACTTGAAACCAAACTGAACGGTTGGTATGAAAAAGGCTTAATCACTGATGTGGAAAGGAAATTTTTAATGGTCGAAAACCCAATCACCCCGACCATTTACTTTTTACCAAAAGTACACAAGACCCTCAACAAGCCTCCTGGTAGGCCAATAATTTCCAGTTGTGGTGGCCTCTATGAAAACGTATCCAGCTACGTTGACTACTTTATAGCCCCGTTAGTACCAACATTAAGCTCCTACATAAAAGATACGGGCGATTTCCTTCGAACTTTAATGGAAACAGAGTGGCAGGCAGACTACTTGTTAGTGACCATCGATGTAGTATCGCTGTACACATCCATAAACCACGATATTGGATTAACAGCGATCAAATACTTTCTGGATCAACAACCAATCACCCAGAGAGAACATTCGAAAATGATCATGGAGATGATCTCACTGTGTTTGTTTAACAACATTTTCCTCTTCAACAAAACCATCTACTAACAATGCTGTGGCACAGCGATGGGAGTTTGTTTCTCTCCAAGCTACGCTAATCTCACCATGGGTTGGTGGGAGAAGGGCGTAGCTTGGAGAGAGGAAAACGACCATCACATGGCCAAGGTGGCCCTTTGGCTACGTTTTATTGACGATCTTTTCCTCTTATGGAAGGGAACTGAAGCAGAATTCTTGACATTCTTCAACATCCTCAACCAAAACTCAGTGGGGCTGAAATTCACATACACCATCAGTGCGAAAGAAATAGTCTTCCTAGACACAAAGGTGTACATAGCAGATGGTAAAATCCAAACAACTGTCCATAGGAAAGAAACAGCGACCAATAGCATTCTTCACGGCCTGAGCTTTCACCCCCAAAAATTTAAAAAGAGCATTCCGTATGGCGAGCTCCTGCGAATGAAAAGAAATTGCTCTGAGGAAAAAGAAATGGAAAAGAAATTCAAGGAAACAAAAGAACGCTTCAAACAGAGGGGATACAAAACCACAGATCTCAATGCATGCGAAACAAAAGCAAGATGCAAATCAAGAGAAGACACCCTCATCAACAAAAAAAGCATTGTTACCTCACAAGAAGTTGAAGCGAAAAAGACAGATGATCAACCCAGGATGATAATGACTTTCAGTAAAGAAATATTTAGAAAGGTGAGTAACCCAATATACCCTTGCGGGCTCGGGCAGAGTTTAGTATAATATGAAGTGGCCAGCAAGGGGTTTTATTTATATAAGGTTTCAGCACTAGTTAGGACCTGTTGAAGGGCAATCAAAGTACCTAAATCTGAGTTTAATCGGCGGCTGTTCAATTAAATTAAAAAGTTTCTAACAATGAGAAACAAAGGATGTTACCACACTAACATCATGGGTACAGTAAATGAATAATAAAACATGAAACCAGGATAATTTGTTTGTCTGAAAGGTTATTATTTTGGATTCAAGACAAAGAGTAGTTTTGTACAAAAAATGAACAGTAACATAAGATAGGGTACATACAAAGATATACAATGGATATTTAAGGTATTGGTTACTTTTCCTATACTATATCCAAGAAAACAGTCCAGACTGCTAAGAGAAGGTGATAACTTGATTTCCACTATCAATCAGGAGAAAATCAAAAAGTCGATACAAATCAAACTGTGCAGAATTGGACTAGGTAGGTCGACGTTTCGGTCTTATCTTGATCATTTACAAGACCATCATCAGGACGGAGTAGTACTATATACAATGGTTGACCCTTTTTTAGTTCCAAATCACGATAATTTTAGGCTTTAGTGACGGCATCCGCTAATTTCTTTTAGAAGCGGGCAGTGTGCAAACTCAGTTTTGAGTATCAAGCACTTGTGCATACAGCGGTATTGCAGTGAACAGGTTCTGGTAATTTGTTCAATTCGCGGTACTGTTCCAAGGCGTTGACAGTTATTTGTCAGTCACGAGCACGGGACGTCAATTACGAGCAGTCCGGGTCACTACCCGGACTGCTCGTAATTGACGTCCCCTGCTCGTGACTGACAAATAACTGTGAACGCCTTGGAACAGTACCGCGAATTGAACAAATTACCAGAACCTGTTCACTGCAATACCGCCGTATGCACAAGTGCTTGATACTCAAAACTGAGTTTGCACACTGCCCGCTTCTAAAAGAAATTAGCGGATGCCGTCACTAAAGCCTAAAATTATCGTGATTCGGAACTAAAAAAGGGTCAACCATTGTATATAGTACTACTCCGTCCTGATGATGGTCTTGTAAATGATCAAGATAAGACCGAAACGTCGACCTACCTAGTCCAATTCTGCACAGTTTGATTTGTATCGACTTTTTGATTTTCTCCTGATTGATAGTGGAAATCAAGTTATCACCTTCTCTTAGCAGTCTGGACTGTTTTCTTGGATATAGTATAGGAAAAGTAACCAATACCTTAAATATCCATTATATATCTTTGTATGTACCCTATCTTATGTTACTGTTCATTTTTTGTACAAAACTACTCTTTGTCTTGAATCCAAAATAATAACCTTTCAGACAAACAAATTATCCTGGTTTCATGTTTTATTATTCATTTACTGTACCCATGATGTTAGTGTGGTAACATCCTTTGTTTCTCATTGTTAAAAACTTTTTAATTTAATTGAACAGCCGCCGATTAAACTCAGATTTAGGTACTTTGATTGCCCTTCAACAGGTCCTAACTAGTGCTGAAACCTTATATAAATAAAACCCCTTGCTGGCCACTTCATATTATACTTTCAGTAAAGAAAGCTACAAGATACAAAAAGCCATGATGAAGTACTGGCACGTACTTCGCAAAGACCCAGATATTGGAACAACCATAGGAGATCACCCTTTAATCTCCTACAGGAGGGCACCGAATCTTGCGGACCAGCTAACTCAAAGTCACTTCGAAACGAAAAAACCGGAATCCTGGCTGGACATAAGGAAACAAGGATTTAATAAGTGTGCAATCTGCAAAGCATGCAAGATAGGACGTAACATCAAAAACCTAAAAGATGCGGCTGGTAAGAACTTTGCAATTAGAACCAACATTAACTGTGAATCGTCATTTGTTGTATATATGATCCAATGTTACTGTGGAAAATCCTACATTGGTAGTACGACATGCTCGATCAAAACACGCATACTCCAACACATACGAGCTATCCAGAACAGCGATTACTCCTACGCCATTGCAAAGCATCTAGCAAATCATGAAAACAAAACGTGGCTAGATGTGAGATATTTTGGACTTGCAACTGTACCACAGCATGAGAGAGGAGGCAATTGCATTCAAAGACTGAGACGACTTGAATCTAAGCTAATAATGAGGTTCAAAACGAAACAGCCTGCTGGCCTCAACGGCGATGAAGAACTTTATGTTCATTTATGAGGACTATGTTACAGACTATACTGCATAAAGCATTATAATTTTGAATATCTTCATAATAATGTGCTCTCTTGATTAATACCTTTTTCAACCCTTTATTTTTTGCTGCTAAAAACAGTCACGACACTGAGGTATTCTTGTTAATTAAGAAATGCCAATAATCAATTAAGCTATGCAAATGTCGTGGGCGGCTGCATACATTGGGGACGTAGGGCACTCAGCCCTTTATTGTCAAATGGATGTCAGTCCATATTGTTACGCATTGTAATCAACCCTCCGGTAAATAGAGAGTTGATTATACACGCACGTGTAATCACGAGCGTCAGATAGCGACACTGTCCTGGTAAACTGTGGACACGCTTTTCAACATGCAGTAACGTTAAACAGCGCCCCAATGCTGCAAAAACCCACGACCCTATAAAACACAATGGCATGAATATTAATTGAAACTACATGTCCCAGCATGCCCTAGCCAACTAGTGGGCGTGCTTAGAGGCTCTAATGTATAGAAATAATGAAGGGACAAAGCACGAAAGCTACCGTGAACAGGAACTACGGTTTGAAACGCGTAGGGGTGTTTGTCACGTTCTGAAAATAAAGAAACTGCAACAAGTATCAAGGTGTGTGCAGCGATTTCTTGGTATCCCACGAAATTGGGACACTGTCCTGGTCCCATCGCTGGCACCTACTGGCTCGTGCTCCCGCTGCGACAGGACAACTCGTGAGACTATATATATATATATATATATATCTATATATATCTCTATATCCATATATATCTATATATATATATATCAGAACTCGTTCCGGCACAAGCCTGTGCCGCCAATTATATCAAACAATCAGCAAGGAAAGAACGAAGAGTTGAACCCAACTTCTGTGCAATAACAGGGTGTTTTATTTAGGTGTCTTGCTGAGCCTGTCCGCCATAACGCGTTTCGACTGTTCCTGCAGTCTTGATCACATGGTAAGGTCACATTACCTAGCAATGGATTTTATAATCAAACTAGAGGGCGGACAAATATTATCACGCCCCCTAAACCAATGTCATGAGCTTTTTACAAGAAAACAAACAAGGGACTACATATTAACGCCCCAAAGTCTATACAGTTAAAATACAATTAAACTCATACTGAGTATATACAACTATAATACATTAAGTAAAGTATCATATATATACACATTTACACATTTACAATGAATAAATAAATAAATATATTCATCGTGCTTACTATAAACTGATTTTTTGAGTCTATAGAACATTCTCACAATTTTTCTTATACAAAAAGCTCAAGAAAAGGAGGAATATATCCCACAGTGGGGTTATATTAAAGTGCTTAGTGCTAATGCATAATATTCCACTTCCGATAGATTTATGAAAAGCTAAAATCCAAAGCTAATAAGGTTAAGAGCAGGAATCACAGCATAGTGCAAATAATGAGATAAAGTGTCAGTGCTATTTTTCAGTGCAAAATATTTAGTAATTAAAAACATGTAACAAAATCCCAGAAAGACATATTCGATGCACAGAAACTTATAGCAGGAGCCCCCACTAAAGTAAGAAATAGAGATCCTGAAATTGACTTATATACCAGATAGATATAAACTTCTCAAAAACTATGTATGTATTCGTCATGGGATATAGAACCATAAAAGGGTAATAAAATAAAATTACTGTAAACATTTTATTATTGGCTGTAAACATCCCAAAAATATCATAGGTTGTTTTATCTAGTTTATATATATGAAGATGGAATTGTGTATGAATATACAAATCATAAACAGGTATACAGGTCTTCACTCGCATTCAGCCCCGCAAGAGTACGACTGTCTAATTCAAGAATATATCTTGTCTCCAGGACCCTTAGTAGTGCATCCCTATTCCCACCCCTTTTCAGGGGCAATACACTCTCTATGACATAGTATGTTAAATGTCTAGGGTCACTATCATGCGTGCTTTCAAAATGGCGAGCTACGGGATAAGATTGGTCCCTCGTGCTAATAGCTCGTATGTGCTGCAAAATCCGCCTGTGAGCCGGCAGGCGGGTACTTCCCACATACCGTAGCTCACAGGGGCATTGCAACACATAAACTGCAAATTCCGTCTTGCAGGTGAGCTGTTTGTTAATAAGCTGAGGTTCTGTTTTGAAAGGTGTCATGTATTGTTTCTTACTACAGCCGTGTCTGCAGGCCTTACAGACCGAACATTTTTTAAAACCTTTACTGAGTGCCATAAAGGTCTTAGATGGTGGTTGGTCTAAATGATTTTTGACCAGTTTGTCGGCCATAGAAATAGATTTTCTAAAGGAAAATTCGGGTTTTCTGCCAACTAGTCCCCCAATCACCGGTTATCAGGTTCCAATTACGGCTGAAAATTGTCCGAATTTCCTTATGTTGTTTGTTCTAAGAGATTATGACCCTGGAAGACTCAACTTTATTTTGAGTGCTGGAAACAATAGTTTTAGCTCTAGGAATCAGCGCCTGAGTTCTCGTCAAGTTGTTCGAACGAGTAATAGCCTTATCCACTGTTTTTACAGAATAACCCCTAGCTAGAAAGCGAGATTTACAAGCCTCCTGAGCTTTCAAACATTCATCTTCTGAACTACAGATTCTTCTAATACGCAACATCTCCCCAAAAGGGATGCTGCGTATTAGGTGGGGGGGGATGTTGGCTTGCCGCATGAAGAATAGTATTGCCAGCAGTCGGCTTCCTATATAACTTAGTGGCTATCATGTCAGACTTTATATAAACCTCCAAATCCAGAAAACATACCGACGAAGCACTTATAGTTGAAGTAAATTCTAGATTTAAATCATTTTTGTTAAGTTGGTTAACAAATGACTCAGCCTCAATCTCAGATCCCTGCCAAATCAAAAAGAGATCGTCAATGTAACGAAGATACAGGGGAACATGTTTTTCCATGGTAGTGAGATGTTTTCCCCAGAGTACCTGTTCCTCCCACCAGCCCATGTGCAAGCACGCTAGGCTGGGGGAGAAACAGGCACCCATCGCTACTCCCTGTATCTGCTGATAAACTTGGTTATTGAACAAAAAATAATTTTGTTCCAAACATATTTTGATCATAGTGATAAGCATGTTGTTATGTGCTGAGAAATTGATCAAGCGTCTATTGAGAAAATACTTTATAGCTGCTATACCATCCTGATGTCTAATAGATGTGTATAGAGATGTAACATCTAGCGTCATAAGTATGTAATCTGGTTGCCAAGGTATATCCTTGAGTTTTCTTATGAAGTCTGAAGAATCCTGCACATAGGATTTCAAAGTTCTTACATATTCTTGCAAAAAATAGTCAATATAGGATGACATATGTTCAGTAGAACTATTAATTGCAGAGATTATTGGACGTCCCGGTGGGTTATCAATCCGTTTATGTATCTTAGGAAGCAGATAAAACGTAGGAATTACTGGAAATTCCTTTTTCAAATATCCAAATTCCTCTTTTGTGATCAAATTAGAACTCCTCCATACGACCAATTTGGCATTTTGATCTTGCCATGCCAATTTGATAGCTCCCAAATTGCTCTTTTTGTAACAATGATGATCACTGAGTTTCTGTTCAGCCTCCTCTATATACATTTGACGTGGCCAGAGAACCACATTCCCGCCTTTATCCGCCTGGCGGACTATGATGGTACTGTCTGATTCCAGTTTTTTTATTAGGGAGTGGTAGTTCTGGTTCATTTTACTTATCATCAAACGTTTCTTATTTGTAACAGTATAGAGTGTTTTGAGGTCTTTTGTGATCAAGTCTTGATACACATCTATATTGTCATGGGTAGCAATAGGGAGAAGTACGGATTTAGGTTTGAAGGGGGTCACACATGTTGCAATGCTCGAAGTGACAAAAGGAATATGCCTCGATGTCCCACCTTCCTCCTGTAAAGCCCATATCTCATCAAAGTCTGTACGATCGTCAACGTTGAGGATGTTTGGACTATTTGGTTCCGTTATAGTTGACTCCTTAGTTGGTTTTTGCTGGAAGAATTTTTTGAGTTTTAACTTCTTGATGAATCTGAACGCATCCATTCTGGTGTCAGCATAATTGAAATTGCACGGAGGGCAATATGTTAAACCAAGGCTTAAGATCTTTTTGTCATTGTCCGAAAGTTTGAATGAGGTTAAGTTAATTACTGCGTTGGAGCCGACCCTTGTTTCTTTGTGGTCTTCTTGTTCCAACGTTTTTTCGGTTCTTGCGGTGGTTTTTTGCTTTCGGGTTTTCCAGGCTCTGCATTTGCGCCTTTGGTTACGCTTCCAGTTGTTTCTTGTGCGTTTTGCCCTCCCGCAGGAAAGCGGGGTCTCAGGGTTTCTCAACGGTCTTGGCACATAACACTGACTTCTTGAGCCAGTGTTAATTTGGTAAACCCCAAGTCCTTACTACTCATACCCTCGTTTTCTGATTCACTGCCCAAAGAGCTCGCATCTGATGAAGAGGGTACACTCACTGTGCTGTTCAGCTGTGTAGTGCGTGTTTTCCTGGCCCTTGTTTTTACCTTATCATAGCGTTTTGCATATGTGAAAATTTGGCCGTTGAGATAGTCTAAGCGATCACGATATATATATATAAATTTTACCTACTGGCAGTCGCCAGTAGGTAGTTAAAGCTAGGTCCTAGTTTCCATAGGAAATCCGCAACATTCTATTTTGAATAACTTTGGCGCCGGTTGACGAATACACGCAAAATTCTCCAAGAAAATGGCCTGCTCCGCTCCTTCCCTGAAAGTTACGGGGTGATTTGTGAAGCAGGGGCCGAGAAAAAAGGAGGGTCTCAAAATGTGTTTTCTTCATGCAATTTTCCATAGGGACCTTTAAGACTGGCTACCGCCCGAACTGCTGAACGGAATTATACCAAATTTGGCAGAAAGGTAGAGTTTTGTTTGCAGATTACGCTTTTTGTTAAATGGTGTAAATCCTATCAGTAGTTTCTGAGAAAATCTAAAGTAAAATCATAGATATATCTATAGACTAAGTACCGTACGAGTACTGTCGGAGGATAGTGTGCGTACCATTACGAGCACAAGCTGCATGCTAATTGGCTGTCGACTGTCTGTCAACACTCCAAACCAGGAAGTGTTGGCAGCCATCTTGTGCCTCTGTAGAACCGAAGCACAAGAAAGCAGCGAAAGAAACGAGAAAAACACGTAAAGGGGACAGGGTAGAAACACCCTGCCCCCCGTTCCACAAGGACCCCTAGGCAAAAAACATATGTATTTTTTTTAAAGTCACGGTATACGCGAAAGGTATGCGTATGCTGTGAAAAAGAAGAAAAAAAAACGAAGTCCGCTTTATTGTTAATTAGCCCCCGGGGGCCAAATCCCGGGGGGGAATGTTTTTATTTATAATGGGTGGCCCAGAGGGGGCCCACTCCTTTGACCAGGCCTTGAAATACTCTGTAACGAGATAACCAGACAAGAGGCACACCCTTCTCGTACATCATGGCCAAGACCTGGAAAGAACTCCCCCTCAGCATCAGATGAACCCCCACACTGAAAGCATTCAGGAAGAGCCATAACACGTGCCTTTTCGAATGACGAAAGCTGCACAAATCCCCCCCACATACTCCCCAAGCACCTGGAAATCCTCACAGGTGAATAGTCTTCTTACAATTCTTCACAACCAATCAAAAAGAGATGTTGAAAGTTTCTGTTTTGAACATACGAGCAAATCAGATATGTTTGCATGTACACGCAGCGAGAGGCAATTATTAAAGATGACTTGCTTTCGCAAGACCCCGAAAGGGTTTCTTTCAGAATAAGCATGCACTTCACTGCAGGACCCCATTTAATGATTATCCAGGCTCTGAAGCCTAAACACGTCAGAAATCATCTCTTATCACTTTCTCTTCTTTTTAGTGTATTGTGTGTGGCAGACTGCGTGACCCTATGTCCAGAGCCCTCAAAGGCCCTGGAGACTGCCACGCCCCATAAGCTTCTGCGGTGTCCCAGAGCCGCGCGGCCCCCTTCCCAACATTTAGAAGCCCCGGGGGGAGGTGTAAATTAATCGAGACTGAATACGTTGGTACAGCCCACTGTGCTTACGCTACCAGGAAAACACAACTACAGTATATGGCCCAGATTTCCATTGTAGTGATTTCTTAGTTCCAGGTCTAGTTGTCAGATCGGCACACAGTCCCTCATGGCTGCAATACACCCACACCACACCCATCCAGCGCAACAGTCGCTACACACGTGACCCGATCTATAAAAAAGACGGAGCGTACAATGCCCCCACAGTCCCGCCGACTCCTTGTGTCCTTCTGGAGCCGGCATTGCTTTTACACATGGGGAGATGCTAAGTTGCATGTGGAAATGCAATCTTGTTTGAATTTTGAAAGTGAGAACAGATATCACTGCTGTGTCTTTCAAAGTTCAAATTAAGTATGCTATGGGAGGGCCGGAGCCGCAAGACTTCCACCCTCTCATAGCAAACAGCAGTATCCCTGGGATAGGCACACCGGGACACTGCAGAAACCGGCTCTGGGCATGGTGGTCTCCAGGGCACCAGGCGGAGGGCCACTGAGCCCCTGTCACACAATATAGAAATCTCTGGGGGGGTGGTTGTTACCGGGGTTTGAGGTCCACACACTTTTTATTTTGATGGGGGGGGGGGGGCGCGTGGACAAGCAAGTGGCGTAAGGGGGTGGTAAATGTGGTACACAGTGTTTTGTTTTAGTTTGCTTTCCTTTCTGTCTTGTAGAGGATCCAGGGTAAATATAACGGTTTTTGTACAGCCAGTAGCTTTCAACGCTACTCTCAAACGGCTTTCTGCCTGTTACCATAGTAACAGTTCATGGAACACTTGCGTGAGCACTGAGGTTAGAAGTTCACCACAATATGTTGCTAATTGAAATAGTTACTGTGCTGGAGATTTATGTTCGAGGCATGTGGGCTGCTGAATTCATATCTTGTGCATAGATCGCCGCCTAGTGTTGGGTCCGGATGATTGCACGTTGTCTTGAAAGAGTCTTTGAAGTATCATGAGATAGGTGACTCCTCCCCTGGACTACGTGACTCCTCCCCTGGTGCGCGTGGGCATCTTCTCCATCCTCAGATTGTTTTTTCCGCCATTGGGTTCGGATGCAAACTCCTATATTCCAACTTTGGAATCAAAAACAAAACTTTTCTAAAGGCCAAAAGGCCTTCGATTCAATGGTATTGTTCTCGCTCGGTACCTCTCTACTCGATCCAGCCTTCCATCTCCAAGCGGTCGTCGACGCGGGCCATTGGGCCTTTTCTACGCCTTTTCGACGCCACGTGAGCCGACCGTCGATGGAAAGAAGCCGGTTTAAAAGGTGCCAACAATGCCACTCCAAGTTCCCACATACTGATAAGCACTCAGTATGCAACAAGTGCCTTTCCCCAGACCATAAGGAGGAAAGCTGTCCAGCCTGCGCACAGTTTTGATCGAAGAAAACTATTTAGAACCGACGGCCGCCAGGCAAGAAATGCAGCGACAGGCACCAGACTCAGACAACATCTTCGATGATGACTAAGATCTACAAGAAGCGCCAGGCTCGGACCTAGAGATCGTCACCGTCGAGGACTACTCTGACTCCGATGACGACATCCCACCGGGGCAAACCGTGAGTACCCTGCCCCTGACACCATCTACCCCGTTACCAACGGCTCCGGTCAAGGCATCGCCAAAGGGCCTTAGCCAAGATCAGAAAAAAGTTTTGCTGGCCCCGCCATCCGGCTCGGCTCCAAAACTGAAAGCGAAACCGAAACCCCAGGGCCCAGTAACATCGTTCCAAAGAAGGTTCCAGAGCCAAAGAAGGTAGTCGACCCGAAGGGCGTCGATCCGAAAACGGCCGCACAGCCAAAGAGCGTCGAGCCAAAAAAGACTGTTGACCCCAAGAAGGCCACGCAGCCCAAACGTGGTTGTCGAACAGAACAAGGCCACACAACCAAAGGGCGCCGAACCAAAGAAGGTAATTAAACAACAAGGGGTGGTGATGGACAGAGTTTCTGAATTAAGCAGAATACTCTAACCCAGTCAAGAGATCAGGGCTAGATCCAACACCGTTTTTTAGCTCACTGCACCATCCCAGCTCAGAACCTGGCTATATGCAAATTAGTCTGTTCCAGTGCATGATGGGAACAGGGCAAACCAAACTACAAAGCCAATTCTTTCACTGGGAAGGAAACAAGCTTCCGGGGACCGGTTTCTGGCATTACAGCCGTCTTAGGCCCGGCTTGCTTGAATCCTGATGGTGCAATGAGCAAGGGACTCACATCTGAGTGTACCCTTCCACGCTTATGGTGGACAAAATAATTAAACAACAAGGGGTGGTGATGGACAGAGTTTCTGAATTAAGCAGAATACTCTCACCCAGTCAAGAGATCAGGGCTAGATCCAACACCGTTTTTTAGCTCACTGCACCATCCCAGCTCAGAACCTGGCTATATGCAAATTAGTCTGTTCCTGTCCCAGTGCATGATGGGAACAGGGCAAACCAAACTACAAAGCCAATTCTTTCACTGGGAAGGAAACAAGCTTCCGGGGATCGGTTTCTGGCATTACAGCCGAAGAAGGTGGCCGACCCAAACAAGCCTTCGGCACCAAAATCTGTCGACCAGGCAAAAGGCGCCGTACCTAAGCCCGCGTCGAGGCCAGAACGACCTATCGGCCCGAAGACACCGGCTCCAAAAACACCAGTCGATCCAAAAAATACAATAGACTCGGGAAAGGACACTCATCCAAAAAAGCCGAAGTCAACAGTCGATCCGAACAGGAACATCGACTCGGAAGAGGACACTCCTCCTAAGAAGCCTACGGAGCACAAAAAACACGTCAAACCGAAAGTCACGGTCGACCCGAAAAAAGGCCCAGAGCCGAAAAAATCGGCTACTAAGCCAAAAGTCGTCGACAAACCAAAGTCGAACACTCAACCCAGGACTGTTGAGGAAGAACTCTTCCACCCAGATCCCTCTGACGACCAAGCAAACATTTATATCAACCCAGAGACTTGTAAAGTTACCATCCTGCATAGGAAAAAGAGGCCTTTGGACTTTGAACCTCAGTCCCCTATTCCACTGAAGAAAAAGGACTTTGGGACTTATCCCTCTAGACCCTTCATTCCTTTTCAACCTTTCATGCCTACTACTCCTTTTAATCCATACACTCCTTATTCTCCTTCTCAACACGGGGACATTGAAGGTAACACAGGGGCAACAAGAGGAACCATTGGAAGAGCCAACTGACCCTTACAACACCCATCCCATCCCTGATATGTCCTCTTATCCTACTAAGCCGTCAACTACTGATGACACCGTAGTTTTTAATCAACTCATAGACAGGGCTGCACAGTTCCACAACGTAGATATGCATAACGACCCTGTTGAGGAAGACTTCTTGTTTGACACCTTCCCTACATCTGAAAAAAGTGTCAAAACACTTCCCATGTTAAAGGGAGTTCTCAAACATGCACCTGACATATTTAAGATACAGGAGTTACCTGGTCAGATTGCTTGCCTACGTGCTGTGTCATGCCAAAAAAGACCACTAAACCAACATGTCCTCGCAGTGATAATACTGGGTTAGAGAAATTCCCATCAGCCCACCCTTATTGGCGGAGTGTCGTCATGTGGGATGTAAACCATGAACCATAATTCCTCCCAATGGACCTAGTAATGATGCGGAGATAGGTTCTGGAAGGTGTTGTTCTGAACCACAGTATTTCAGAGGTAGGACCGATGGAGTGCAGTGCTCGTGCAAAAAGGAACAGAAGTGAATAAAATTGGCTCCTGGGACAAAAAATATGTTTATTCAGTATTGTCCAGGGTCAAGAGTAAAAACAACGCCTCATAGTCTTAAAGAATAACTATGTCATGGCGTAGTGCGTGGAGGTCGACATGTTTCAGCTGGGAGGACCACTAGTCCAAGCTTTCTTCAGGACCACTAGATGTTACGCATCTGCACTATGTGAAATATAAAGTATATTAACATTTTGGATTAATCCTACCAGATCTTTGGGCCCAAAGTATTCCCTGGTGTTTATCCAACTGGTCGTGATTTTCCTAAAGTGGAAAAAACAGTGTGAGAGACATTTGTGATATAATGGAAATTAAAAACACAACACAACAAAAATAGGCAGGGCGGCAGAAGACTGTTCTCCGCCTATCAGAAGCTACATAAGTCTCCTGATTTGAAACTGATTCAGTTACACAGTATTAATTTATCTATGTTCTACTCACCCAACATTCTGTGGGAACTTCTGTTCCTTTTTGCACGAGCACTGCACTCCATCGGTCCTACCTCTGAAATACTGTGGTTCAGAACAACACCTTCCAGAACCTATCTCCGCATCATTACTAGGTGCATTGGGAGAAACTATGGTTCATGGTTTACATCCCACATGACGACACTCCGCCAAAAAGGGTGGGCTGATGGGAATTTCTCTAACCCAGTATTATCACTGCGAGGACATATTGGTTTAGTGGTCTTTTTTGGCATGACACAGCACGTAGGCAAGCAATCTGACCAGGTAACTCCTGTTTGTTTCTTCAGTTGATAAAGGGGTTTGAGCTACCGTGGTCGTTAAACTTTCCCCTTTTGACTGCCCTACCTTCTTTTTCTAATATTTAAGATACAGCCAGGGCACGGGTAATCAACCCCAGAGTAGAAAAAAAGTATAGGGCAGCTCCTACAGACCCTACTTACATCAAAGGGCAGTTACCACTTGATTCCCTAGTAGTGGCCAACGCACGTAAAAGAGCCAACTCACAAACCACTGGGGAAGCACCTCCCCCATACAAGGAGTCAAAAATACTAGAGGCATCAGGAAAAAGAGTAGCAGCACAAGCCTCCAACTCGTGGAGGATCGCTAATACACAAGCCCTACTGGCTCGTTACGACAGGGCGCATTACGACCAGCTAGAAACACTGATGCAACACCTACCTGAGCCTTTCAAAGCACAAGCACAAGATCTCATACAGGAGGGAAAATTCATAACAAATGCCTCCATCAAATGCGCGCTTGACGCAGCAGACACTACAGCTAGGTCAATCAACACTAGCGTTCTACTCCGCAGACATGCATGGCTGCGTATTTCTGGCTTTAAAAATGAGGTGCAGTCCACCATTCTTAACCGGCCTGTTAATCAGGATTTTCTATTTCGCCCTCCTGTCGACACCATTTTGAATAAAATGAATGAGACAGAGACAGTAAAATCAATGGGGGCATTGCAATTTCAGCAACATAGAGGCTCCTTTCGTCGCTCCTTGTACAGAGCGAATACAAGAGGAAATACCTCACAAACAACGGCATCATACAAAGGTAACACACAAGGTTCCTAAACCAAAAACACAACCAGAGGAGGCTACAGAGGTAACAATACCAAGGGAAGAGGACGTGGAGGCAATAACACCAGAGCCTCCACTGCCTCAAAGCAGTACTCTATTACACTACCTCCAGACCACTTAACACCAGTCGGAGGCAGACTCCAACAGTTCCTACCTGTCTGGAACGCAATTACCACAGACAGGTGGGTGAGAGAAATTATCCAGTCTGGCTACTGCCTAGAACTGACTTCTACACCACCAAACAGACCACCCAGACATCGTCCAGAGAACACATCACCCTGTTACAACAAGAGGTGAACTGCATGCTACAAAAGGGGGGCATAGAGCAAGTCCCTTTCCAACAGCAAGGGACAGGAGTATACTCTCTATATTTCCTTATTCCCAAAAAGGACAGCTCTCTCAGACCAATATTGGAACTCAGACCCCTAAATCAATACATGCTGTCGGAGCACTTTCATATGATAACACTACAACAAGTGCTCCCGTTGCTACACAAGAGGATTTCCTAGCAACACTGGATCTCAAAGATACGTATTTCCACATACCCATCCATCCAGCCCACAGAAAATACCTCAGATTCACAATAGAGGGTCAACTCTACCAATTCAAGGTTTTGCCCTTCGTGGTTACCATGGCTCCAATAGTGTTTACAAAATGCTTAGCGACAGTGGCAGCACATCTCAGGAGGCAGCACGTCCATGTGTACCCTTACCTGGACGATTGGCTAATACAAGCAAAATCGTACCAACAATGTGCAGCACACACGTCTCAGACAATCCAGCTGCTACACAGCTTAGGCTTTTCAATCAACTACGCAAAATCATATCTGCAACCGTCCCACACACAGCAGTACCTGGGAGCCACCATAAACACATCAGTAGCAAAGGCATATCCAAACTCAGCGAGGATAGCCAGTATGCAGACACTCATTTGCAAATTCCTGCCACAACACTCTTTGCCGGCTCAAGTCTTCATGCAGCTAATAGGCATGATGGCCTCCTGCATATTCATTGTCCCCCATGCCAGACTTCAGATGCACCCATTGCAGGAATGCCTAGCACGGCAATGGAACCAGGCTCAAGGACAACTAAAAGACCTAGTGTTGATAGACAGTCGCACTCACAACTCTCTGCAGTGGTGGAACCCACAAAACCTTTCCAAGGGGCGACTGTTCCAAGAGATGGTTCCACAACTAGTACTAACAGCGGACGCACCACTGACAGGCTGGGGAGCCTATCTCCTTCAATACACAGTACAAGGGCTCTGGACAAACAAACAGAAAAGGCTGCATATCAACCAACTGGAATTGCTAGCAATATTCCTAGCCCTAAAACCATTTCAGAAATACTTGTACAGCAAGACGGTGTTGACAACATGACCGCGATGTACTATATCCAGAAACAGGGAGGAACGCACTCTCCACAGCTGTCCCATCTGGCACAAAGCATCTGGAAGTGGACGATTCCCAAAAACATTTTTCTCCTAGCAGAACACCTTCCAGGGAAGGACAATCAAGTTGCCGCCCTGCTCAGCAGGCACAGCCAGCAACCACACGAATGGGAGATTCACCCCCAGGTCCTTAAGCCATTCTTCGAGGATGGGGTCACCCAGAAATAGAACTGTTCGCCACAAAAGAAAACTCGAAATTCCAATACTTTGCCGCCAGGTTCCCATATCCATTGTCACAGGGCAATGCGATATGGATGAACTGGTCAGGCAGATTTGCGTACGCTTTTCCGCCAGCACCACTGATCCCGCTGGTGACACGCAAACTGCGGCAACACTCCCTCACACTAATCCTAGTTGCACCCACATGGGCGAGACAACCATGGTACACGGCGTTCCTGGAACTATCAGTAGTTCTCCATCAAAGACTGCGCCTTGCACCTCATCTTCTAACTCAGAACCATGGAGAAATCAGACACCCAGATCCCAATCAAATGAACTAGCGATCTGGCTCCTGAGGTCTTAGAGTTTGGATACCTTAACTTGCCCCCAGATTGCATGAATATCATTAGGGAGGTAAGAAAACCAACCCCACGAGCGTGCTATGCAGCTAAATGGAAGAGATTTGTTATTTACTGCAACAATAACCAAATCAACCCCTTAGACGCTTCAATACAAAACATTACATGTTAACTTCTGCACCTACAAAGATGTAACTTAGCATACTCTTCAATACGACTACACCTCGCTGCCATAGCAGCATACCTTCAAAACAGGCAACACCTTTCACTGTTTAGAATACCTGCAATCACAGCCTTCTTGGAGGGTTTGAAAAGGGTGATTCCTCCTAGGCACCCCCTTCCCCAGTCTGGAATCTCAATATAGTGCTTACCAGACTCAGGGCCCTCCTTTCGAACCTTTACATTCATGCGAACTACAATTCCTAATGTGGAAAGTTGCATTCTTAGTGGCCATCACCTCACTCAGAAGAGTTGAGTGAATTACAAGCGCTAACAATTCAAGAACCTTTCATGCAGGTACATGCCAACAGGGTGGTTCTTAGAACAAACCCTAAATTCATGCCTAAAGTTGTATCCAATTTCCATATCAACCAATCAATAGAGCTGCCAGTGTTCTTTCAAAATCCACAGTCAGTAGCTGAGAGAGCCCTGCACACACTAGACGTAAAGAGCGCTCTACTTTATTATGTGGACAGAACTAAATCCTTTAGGAAAACGAAACAACTGTTTGTCGCCTTTGCACCACAACACAAAGGGAATCCAATTTCAAAATCAGAAATAGCCAGATGGATAGTTAAATACATTCAGATATGCTATCAAAAGGCAAAACGCACTTTAACCGTCCCCCCAAAAGCACACTCAACAAGGAAAATGGGGGCATCCATGGCTTTCCTAGGAAATATTCCTCTTGAAGACATCTGTAAGGCAGACACATGGACCACCATACACACTTTCACAAAACACTACTGTGTAGATGTGCAAACAAAACAGCAAGCTTCTGTATGCCAGGCTGCCCTCAAAACTCTTTTTCAAACGGCTGCAGCTGGCACAGGTATCCACCGCTAGAGGAGATACTGCTTACAGTCTATGCACAAGATATGAATTCAGCAGCCCACATGCCTCGAACGGAATATGCTACTTACCAGTATGCATCTGTTCTTGGCATGTCGGGCTGCTGACATTCATATCGTCCACCCTCCTCCCCGGTGCCTGTAGCAGCTGCAGCATTCTCTTTGGCATGGCCATCTCTTACTTTACTATCTCCATCTCTGCCACAATGGCGAAAAACAATCTGAGGATGGAGAAGATGCCAATGCGCACTGTAGTCCAGGGGAGGAGTCACCTATATCGTGATACTTCAAAGACTCTTCCAAGACAACGTGCAATCATCCGGACCCAACACTAGGCGGCGATCTATGCACAAGATATGAATTCAGCAGCCCTACATGCCAAGAACAGATGCATACTGGTAAGTAGCATATTCCATTTCTTTTCATAGGAAACTTTAGTCGTAGAAGAAGTCAGTGGAAAAGTTTTGTAAGCGATTCCTTCCTGTTCGGGGAGTATTAGGGTAACGTTCTCCAAGCGGGACTTTATGAAGCTTAATGTTCATTGGCTGTGAAGTATTAAAAGTATACGTTTTGGCAGTCATTCCTTCCTCCTGTGCGGAACAACATGGACATTTTATTGGCTTAAGTGTTCCGAGCACAAGTTTGGTCCTTATTGGGTGGGAATGGTTCACTGTTGTCAGTGATATTGTGAATCATTTCCAAAGGAGTATGGGAAAAGAAAGTAGTAGAGGGCAGGTTAGGAACACTATGTTCGAGGCATGTGGGCTGCTGAATTCATATCTGTGCATAGATCGCCGCCTAGTGTTGGGTCCGGATGATTGCACATTGTTGTCCTGGAAGAGTCTTCAAAGTATCACGAGATAGGTGGCTCCTCCCCTGGACTACAGTGCGCATGGGCATCGACTCCATCCTCAGATTGTTCTTTTCCGCCATTGGGTTCGGATGTCTTTGGGTTCCCTCTAGTCGGAATCGATAAAAACGTTCTTGAGACCAAAAGGTCTTTAGTCTATTACGTCGGTATAGTCTTGCGTTCGGTCTTAGTTCTCCAGCTCGGTTCCGAGCCGGATTCTCTACACCCGCGTGCTCTCAGCGCGGAAGGCCCAGTCGACGCTCCAGACCTATTGACCTTCCATCATGGACCGAAGTCCATTCAAGAGATTTCCCGTCTGCAACTCGAAGTATCCCCACATCGACGTCCACCCGGTGTGCAACAATTGTCTGTTGCCGGACCACGATGAAGCCAAGTGTATGGCTTGTTCACGCTTCAGGTCCAAGAAGACGCTTAAGCTTCGACGAGCTGTGCGCCAGGAGGCCCAGCATGCTGCACCGGCGCCTGTGGACATCTTCAATGCAGGGGATGTCGAGGACGAATCTATCCAGGACATTTGAGTTGAACCCCGCGTCAGACTACGACTATGACGCGGATGCAGAGATGTTCGAGGCCGAAGGAGTCGTCGACGAGGTAGGAGACGACGACGGGGCCCTCGGGGCCATGGAGGATAGCTCGGATGAGGAGCTTCCTCAAACTGACTCTGGGGCCGTGCCAATTCATGAGGCTCAGGTCGAGGGATCTTCGGGCCTTACCCCAGATCTCACTATGGGTTCTACGGCCCCGCCTTTCGGGCTCGGCCACGGACATTGCTGCCGAGCCACTCCCTAGAAAATCGAAACCAAAAGTGAAACCTACGGTCTCGACTCCAGACACTGCGCAGGTGCTGTCCTCGAAACCAAAAGTGCGCATCGCTTTGGTCGGCTCCAAGGCCTCGGAGCCCTCGGCGCCGAAGAAGCCGAAGGTGGCTGTCGAGCCGAAGGCTCAAGTCAAGGGCGTCGAGACGAAGTCTGCCGCGCCGAAGTCTAAGGGGAAGGTGGTCGAGTCGAGCGCGTCGGCGCCGAAGACGGTCGACATCGGCAAAGGCCTCAGCGACCCGAAAAAGCCTATCGGCGATCCGAAGAAAGCTTTCGGTGTCCCGAAGAAACGGCTGGATGACCTGAAGGTTCTCGCGACCCCGCGTCAGCAGGACAGGGCTAAGGGCACGGCGCCCCGAGAGTCGACTCCAGGTGTGGCCTCGAGGGATTCCATTGAACCGGCACGCCCATCCGCCGCGTTCACCAAGAAGGTGACGGACTCCCTGCAGCGCATCAGGGACGGAACCGCGTCGGCCGGTCCGAAGGATCCTCCGCCTACGAAGCCGGTGGAGAAACCACTAAAAGCGTCCACGCCCATCCACTTCACGTTGCCGCCAAAGACGGCGCGGAAGGCTTTTGCTCCTAAGGCAGTCGCCAGAGTGCCCGAGAAGGTCTCCTCGGCGCCGAAGTCGTCAGCGGTGGTCCCCGGCCCACATCCTCGACGACCTTCAGTGGAAGAGAATCAGGAACAATTCATTGATGCCGAAACGGGCAGGCTTTCCCTCCACAAGCGGAAAATCGCCCCTGAACGCCCAATGGAGTCTTACAAGATCCCTCTCAAGAAGAAGGACTCTGCTTTCACTCCTCTTCTGGTGGAACCACTTTCCCCACAGACTCATAATGTTTCGCCCACTTACTCTGATGTGGACGCTGGAGAGGGGGATGAGTACAGTTATCCTAACTATACAGACCCTGAGGATACCAACGAACCCTGGGCCGCTGGTGGTGACCCAGGGGATCCTCAAGCAGGACAAGATCCTCAACTGTTTTCTGCAAAAACATCCCCTACAGAAGACTCTGCAGCCTTCAATGCCCTCATTGAACGGGCAGCAAACAATCGCAACGTCCTGCTCCATGCTGACCCTGTGGATGTCGACTTCCTTTTTGATACCTTCTCAGTCTCAGAAAAAACTGTTAAGACTCTGCCTATGCTGAAAGGTGTTTTAAAGCATGCTGCTGAGATCTTTAAAGAACCTACCAGGGCGAGGGTCATAAACCCTAGGATTGACAAAAAGTACAAGTCGGCGCCTACTGATCCTACCTACATCAAAGGACAGTTGCCTCTGGACTCCCTTGTTGTCTGGAATGCCCGGAAGAGGGCTAATTCTCAGACTACGGGTGATGCGCCTCCCCCAGACAAAGAATCCAAGGTCTTTGAGGCCTCTGGGAAAGAGGGTAGCAGCACAGGCAGCCAACATCTGGCGCATTTCTAACACATAAGCGCTTCTGGCGCGCTATCACAGGGCACACTACGACACACTGGAGACCCTGTTGCAGCACCTGCCTGATGAATACAAGGAGGGGGCTGAGATGCTGATTCAGGAAGGGAAGCTGATCTCTAACGCTTCTATTAAGTGCGCTCTGGACGCGGCTGATACCGCCGCAAGGGCTATAAACACTAGTGTTATGTTGCGGCGACATGCCTGGCTGAGAATCTCTGGATTTAAGCCATAGATACAAACCACCATCCTTAACCAAACAGTCAACCCAGATCACCTGTTTGGCCCAGAGGTTGACACCACCCTAGAGAAAATTAAAAAGGACACAGACTGCGAAATCCATGGGTGCCTTACAGTCCCAGCAGTTTCGGGGTGTCTTTTCGTCGCTCAAACACTAGAGGCGTTTCGAGGGGCCAGCTCTCCCAGTCCACGCAGTACTACAAGGGCAACACTCAGTCCACATACACCAACAAGAGTCGAGGTGGATATCGTGGCAACAGCGCCAAGGGCAGAGGTCGTGGAAACAACAGCTCCAGATCCTCTGCCACCAGCAAACAGTGACGCCTTGTCACTGCCCCCTGACCACACAACACAGGTCGGGGGGAGACTCCAGCAGTTCCTGCCGGTCTGGAAGTCCATCACCACAGACAGGTGGGTCAGGAAACGTATTCAGTACGGTTATTGTCTGGAGTTAACATCCACTCCACCCAACATGCCCCCAAGAAACCGTCTTATGTCGGCCGAGCATTTGCACTTATTGCAGCAGGAAGTCACCGTTATGCTGCAAAAAGGAGCAATAGAGCTCGTGCCTATGCAAGAAAGAGGCACAGGGGTCTACTCCCTGTACTTCTTAATACCAAAGAAGGACGGGTCCCTCTGGCCCATCCTGGACCTCAGGCCACTCAACCATTACATCCTTTCGGAGCACTTCCATATGCTGACCCTGCAGCAAGTGCTCCCGTTGCTTAGTCAGGGGGATTTTCTCGCAACTTTGGACCTAAGGATGCGTACTTTCACATTCCACTGCACCCTTTACACAGGAAATACCTCTGGTTCACCATCCAAAACCAGCACTACCAGTTCAAGGTTTTGCCTTTCGGTGTCACCACGGCACCCAGGGTGTTCACGAAGTGCCTGGCGACAGTGGCGGCGCATCTCAGGAGACGGAACATCCACGTCTACCCTTATCTGGACGACTGGCTCATCCAGGCAAAGTCAGCCCAGCAGTGTGCCGCCCACATGTCCCACACCATTCACCTCCTGCACGATCTGGGATTCTCACTGAATTACCCAAAATCCCACATCCAACCCGCCCACATACGGCAGTATTTGGGTGCGACTATAAATACTCTGGCGGCCACAGCACAGCCGAATTCAGTGAGAGTCAGCAGCATTCAATCGCTGATACAAAAATTCAGACCTCAACACTCGCTTCCAGCAAGAGTGTTCATGCAGTTGATAGGCATGATGGCCTCCTGCATTTCCATAGTCCCGCACGCGATACTACATATGCGCCCGCTTCAGTGGACTCAGGCTCATGGGCAGTTAAAAGACCTAGTGTTGGTGAGCGGTCGGGCATACAACTCTCTGCATTGGTGGAATCCACGAAACCTTTGCAAGGGCCAACCGTTCCAAGAGCCTGTGCCACAGATCATCCTGACTACGGACGCCTCTCTCCAGGGATGGGGAGCTCATGTATTCCATTACACAGTGCAGGGACTATGGACGCAACAACAACGGAAGATGCACATCAATGTTCTCGAACTGATGGCAATCTTCATGGCACTGAAAGCCTTCAAAGTACATCTGTGCAACAAGGTCGTGGTGATCCGGATGGACAACATGACAGCTATGTACTACATTCAAAAGCAGGGAGGAACACACTCTCCGCAGCTGTCTCCTCTGGCTCAGAGCATGTGGAAGTGGGCCATTCAGAGGAACATCTTCCTCATGGCGGAACACCTCCCGGGCAAGGAAAATCAGATGGCGGACCTGCTCAGCAGGCACAGCCACCAGATGCACGAGTTGGAGATACATCCATCAGTACTCCAACCGTACATCCAAAGGTGGGGTCATCCAGAGATATACCTGTTCGCCACAAGGGAGAACGCAAAATGCCAAGCTTCGCCGCTAGGTTCCCACATCCACAGTCGCAGGGCAATGCGATATGGATGAACTGGTCAGGCTAATTTGCGTACGCTTTTCCCCCAGCACCGCTGATGGCACGCAAACTCAGGCAGCACTCGATGACTCTCATCCTGGTTGCTCCAACGTGGGCTCGCCAACCATGGTACACCACGTTCCTAGAACTGTCCGTGGTACCGCATCAAAGGCTACGTCTCACACCCAGCCTTCTGACGCAGAGCCATGGCGACATTCAGCATCCAGATCCGCAACAGCTCAACCTGGCGATCTGGCTCCTGAAGTCCTAGAGCTTGGCTACCTGCACTTGCCTTCTGACTGCATGGACATCATTCGGGAGGCAAGGAAGCCCACCACCAGAGCATGCTATGCGGCAAAATGGAAGCGGTTTGTCATTTATTGTGCAGACCACAACATTAACCCGCTAGATGCGTCTATTCAGAATATCATCTGTTACCTTTTCCATCTGTACAAATGTAATCTGGCCTATGCTTCCATTCGCATACATCTATCTGCAATGGCCGCTTATCCCCAGAACAGGCAGTACCTCTCACTCTTCAGAGTGCCTGCCATTAAGGCTTTTCTAGAAGGACTCAAACGAGTCATTCCTCCGGTCTCCACCAGCTCCGGAGTGGAACCTCAATGTGGTCCTCACCCGGCTGATGGGTCCTCCCTTTGAACCAATGCATTCCTGCGAGATTCAATTCTTGACGTGGAAAATGGCTTTCCTCATAGCGATTACATCGCTGCGGCGTGTTAGTGAACTGCAAGCACTAACGATCCAAGAGCCATTTATTCAAATTAATTCTAACAGGGTAGTACTTCGCACTAACCCTAAATTCCTTCCTAAGGTTGTGTCTCAATTCCATATCAACCAGACTATTGAATTGCCTGTTTTCTTCCAGAATCCTGAGTCATTGGCGGAGAGAATGCTCCACACCCTTGACGTCAAGAGGGCCCTGATGTATTACATCGATAGAACCAAGGATTTTGAGAAAACTAAGCAACTCACACCACAAAGGTAACCCCATTTCCAAGGCTGGTATTGCTAGGTGGATTGTTAAATGTATCCAGATCTGCTATCTGAAATCCACGCGTACTCTCACCATTCCACCGAGGGCCCACTCCACCAGAAAGTTGGGGACCTCCATGGCATTCCTTGGAAATATTCCTTTGGAAGACATATGTAGAGCAGCCACATGGTCTACCACACACACATTTACAAAGCATTATTGTGTTGATGTGCACTCCAAACAGCAGGCAGCTGTAGGGCAGGCTGTTCTAAAAACACTTTTCCAAACTGCTGCAGCTGGCACGGGCGACCGCCGTTAATGGAGGGACTGCTATGTATTCTATGCACAGATATAAATTCAGCAGCCCACATGCCTCGAACTGAATATGCTACTTACCAGTATGCATCTGTTCTTGGTATGTAGGGCTGCTGACATTCATATCGCCCGCCCTCCTCCCCGGCGCCTGTAGCAGCTGCAGAATTTACACATACTTCTATCATGGTCATCATTCACGGAGTTCCACTCCATCTTGGCCACAATGGCTAAAAACAATCTGAGGATGGAGTCGATGCCCATGCGCACTGTAGTCCAGAGGAGGAGCCACCTATCTCGTGATACTTCTAAGACTCTTCCAGGACAACAATGTGCAATCATCCGGACCCAACTCTAGGCTGCGATCTATGCACAGATATGAATGTCAGCAGCCCTACATGCCAAGAACAGATGCATACTGGTAAGTAGCATTTTCGTAACTCTGTACAGTGCCCATAAGGTGGTGGAGAGGGATTATGACGCAAAAAATAGCTTTTATATGTTTCAAGGGCCATTTATATCATTGCTTTGTGACGTGTAAATCACGGCGGAAAAATGACAGTGTCTTGCGCTGTTTTTTTCATCAAGTTTGTGGGTGACATACTTCTTAGGAGTACTATTTACATTTAATGTGGTTTTTACTTTCCTGATGGGGAGGTGTGGTTGCGCAGCAAACAATTCAGTCTAGGTTTGAAACAGTTTTTATTAAGCAAATACAAATAAACTTTCTTCAGAAACTGTCGCTGTATATATGAAAGGGGTGACAATTAAAAATGGAATTTCATAAAATATCAGTTAAGCGTTGCTATATCCTTCTTTTTTCTGCTACAGTTTGTAAAAGTGTTGCCCCACATTCTCGATGATGTAAGAGGGCATCAGTTACTTTTTGATAAAGTAGAATAGAAGTGCTACAACAAACGCTCCCGCACTACATTATCCGAGATCAAGAGAACAAGTAAAAAACAGTTAAATACAAGTGACTTCATATTACATAGAAATGTATGCATTAATATTTTTCAAATTAGTATTCTGTACAATTCAGGAACGTGCTGTCGTAGTGCTTAGAGGTTGCAGACTGTTCCGCTAACAAATCACATACTCACTAAAGAATATATAGGATGGTACTCTTATATTATATAGTACAGGTCCTATTTATTCTTTACAGAGAAGGTGAATAGGAACCGCAAATAAGAATAGACATTAGAAAATAACATTCAGAAATGTAGGGTTTATAAAATATTTAAAGTAACAATGTGTATGCATGATAGCTATTTTTTTGTTATGCAGTTTCTTAAAATCTATTTCTTGAAAAAAATATCTGATCAAGTACTTTTTAATATTTGAAAGTTATATTACAGATGGCGCTGAAAAATCTCCTATTCCTCTTCTGTAGCAATAGGACAATCTATTATAATATAACGATTGATACCATTGTTACAGTAAGAAGAAAAGGAAAATAAAGTTATATATTTAACAGAACATCCATAATGAAATACTTACGAGCAGTAATTATTTACTGAAATTGTTTTCTCCGGGAGGTGAAAAAGTTTGATCTTCGTGGCGACAGGTCATAAACTCCTCTGAGATCATGACGGTCAGAAGTATAATATGTATATATTCTCACAGCACATGATCATAAGGGGGAAACCGGTAACGCTGCTTACATATTGTTACTCTTTGTGACGACGGATCATGAACTCCACTGAGATTACCATAACTGTTAATGTTATAACATACATATTAACAATATATGATCTCTAGGGGAAAACACAATAACAACTGGATGATGGTGACGTTGATTGTAAATGTTTAGGGTTTGCGTTGACGGGTCACCAACACCTCTCAAGCGAAGTACAGTGTCAATATTATAATATAAAAAGTCACAATATATACGCTGAAAGGAGCCAGAAAAGGAGCAATGTTGTTGTAATCTATCTGTTTTTAAAAACAAGTTGCTGACGTTAGAGAAAAAGCAAAAAACATGCAATAACATTTCTTTCTAGATATAAATGTTTAAATATTGACAAATAGCTACAAATTATAACCAAGTACTATGCCTATGCCATATTGAAACAACTTACAACTCCTGAATATGTTTGTTGACGCAAAAAGAGAATCCGATACTAGAAAACGGAACCTGCAACACAGATTGGCGACTCAGAAATAACTCTCGAAAACTAAACTAATTGCACAGTAGGTGTGGTTTATATAGTTTTTGGTTGTTTAGTAGTCTACGGAAGGAAGATGTGGCTCCGCCTATTTAGATGGCACGTTTTGCAGTTTACACGTGCTCACGTTTTAACTGTTTTACTTCTGCACATGTTGAGAAAAGTTACAAACTGTGAAGCTGTAAAGGTTTCGATTTTGATAGTAACACGTATAAGGTATTATCTACATACGTTGGAGAGTTTAAAAAGTGTTACTTGGGTAAACTGTGTTCTTTGCATTTTCATGATTAAAAACATCTAAATAGAAGATATAATAAAAATATCATTAACATTAGAAGAAGAAAAAAGGATTAATATTTGTTATTATTATACTTCTTAATTTAAAAAAATGCTAGCATTTGTAAATCGTAAACCTACCCTCGGAAAGGTGTGCTGGCGCTTGGGGCTAATATGCTGATGGACTATTGAATCGAACTGTGAACGGTGTTGTTGAAAGTCCGGTATTATAGTTGCTGTCATACTTTTACCACACTTATATGTTAATTACTGCTAATTAAGTTGAAAATATTCTTAAATTATAAGTAGGGCTGCTTGATTTATGTTTTTACGGATGTTTACAGATAAATACAAACAGAAAAGTATTTATTTTCCTCTTTGTATTTATTTTAAACTGTGCATAATTACGGAAATTGGCTTATTTTTTAACCCCTTTAGTGCTGCCGTCGGCCAACGGTCGTCGTGAGCACTACCTTGCCAGTGCTGCGCACGTCCGTTGGCCGACGCGGCCGCACCAGTTTCTTCGAACGTTCAGCACTGGCGCAGAACGTTCGAAGCAACAAACGGGTTAAGCGTTTGTGAATGCTGTCAATGATGAGTAGTAGGGCAATAGGTCTGTTCTAAAAGTAAAAGGGTCAAAACAATAAAAGACTTTTAGAAAAGATCCTTAAAGAGCAATATATATCCTCGTCTAATAAAAGTTGCACATTTTAATATGAAGATTGTGTATAGTTTATCATGTAAGTGTTTACATGAGTGAAAATGTTCACTCTTTCAGCCATGAGTGCATATTTATCAGTAAAATAAATGTGGAAACATACTAATTTATGATTTTTTTTTTTTTTTTACAAAATCCGAAATATATGTGTAAATAGATTTACAATTATTATTTTTTTTAAAATATGGATAAATATAGATGGAAATGTCCCAAAAAATAAATACCATAAAACCTGGAGGTATAATTATTAGTAAAAAAACACTACTGTTAAGTTTTTATTTTTACTATATAAAGTATACACGTGTTTTTAAATTTTACTTAAGAAATACTATAGGTTATAGGGATATTGTAGTTAGATATTGACATTTAACAAACCTTTGACATTCACTGAAAAAAATCATAGGTTTTAGCCACGTTATAGTAGGGAATTGCCATTTAAAAAACCTTAAAAATTCACTGAAAAAAACCATAGGTTTCACATGTTCTAGTTAGCTGAACTAACTTTAATGGGGGAATTTCAATGGTTTTGTATGAGTGAAATGTCCAGCTAACTATAACATGTGTGAAACCTATGTTTTTTCAGTGAAAATAAATAAATAAATAAATATATATATATTATTCAAAAGTGCCCCTGAACACAAGGACGCCACTCCGCTGGTGCAGTGTAACAACACTCTTTATTTCAAAAGGGCTGCAGAGTTGGTCCGGTTTTCATACATCCCCCGACGCGTTTCGAAGCTCCTGCTTCTTCTTCATGGGGTCCTGGGCAGCACGTGACGGAATTGACTACAGCTGTCGCTTTTACCCGAACTGCATGCTCTCCCTGGTGAGGCATGCTGGGGGCTGTAGTCCAGTTTGCCCCTTCAGTGGGGTCCGTGATGTGCCATAATGTTAATGCCTCTAAAAGTTCATTTCACAGCCCTCCAGTGGGCTCCCGGCACACAAATCAGCCCTGCAATTATGACGCACCAGGAGCCTTTCCTGCCTGAATTCAGCGCTGGTGCGTCATAATTGCAGGGCTGATTTGTGTGCCGGGAGCCCACTGGAGGGCTGTGAAATGAACTTTTAGAGGCATTAACATTATGGCACATCACGGACCCCACTGAAGGGGCAAACTGGACTACAGCCCCCAGCATGCCTCACCAGGGAGAGCATGCAGTTCGGGTAAAAGCGACAGCTGTAGTCAATTCCGTCACGTGCTGCCCAGGACCCCATGAAGAAGAAGCAGGAGCTTCGAAACGCGTCGGGGGATGTATGAAAACCGGACCAACTCTGCAGCCCTTTTGAAATAAAGAGTGTTGTTACACTGCACCAGCGGAGTGGCGTCCTTGTGTTCAGGGGCACTTTTGAAAAAAAAAAAAATATATATATATATATATAATATGTTTATACGATTGATATGTTGTTAATTACTATCTCACCATGGTTTGTATATTGGCATATATGTTATAACCCACCATCCTCCAAGGTACATAGATTTTTATTACAGTACTGATAAACATACATGTTTACAATACTGCTAGCTACTTTGATTCAAGCATGTGAATCGATGAAAGGTCCAATATTGGAGAACAAAATGAGTTACTTACCTGTAACTCCAGTATTGGTATCTTTCATAGATTTACATGCGACCCACCCTCCTCCCTGGAGAGCCTTCCTTTATTCTCTAGCGGAAAATCTGAGGAACCTAGCCTCTCTTGGGATTGTTCTGGAGGGTGGTTGGATTTGGTTCTTTTTTTACAAAAGAAGGTAGATAGGCTTTTTCACTGACTTTTCATTGCATGGTAGCCTATGGCAATTTTATCTACTGCTTTTATATGTATACCGTGGGACTCCCACTACGACAGGGATGATTCAAGCATGTGAATCTATGAAAGATACCAGTACTGGAGAAGGGTAGTTACAAGTAAGTAACTCATTTTCCTTTGTCTACTTTTAGAAACTGTGCATTACTTTTTTTGTTTCAGTAGCTCTGCAACCCTCTGACTTGCGTTGTGTATAACTGGTTTCAACAAATACATTTGGTCGATGAATATTCTTTGCCACTCCTTTATCTACACAATCTGCATTTTGGCTTCAACAACCTTTTTCCTCCATGTCCTTGTGTATTCAGTTTCCGAAATCAGCTGATGTCTCTGAAGCTCTGACTCCTCTAGTTGTTGAGTAAGAGTCTGACACCAAAAGCAGCCATAGTTTGTTGTGAGACAGTTACTTACATGTGTGGATGAAAGATATATTGTACTGGTCACTTTTGTGATCCGAAATGCTTACCCGTGCCACGGCCCTCCCTCCCATCTGTTCTCATGTTTTCAGACCAGTCACCACCCATAGATGTTCTCTCTTCTAGTGCACATGTTTGCAGGACCTCTTGGAGAGAAAGTGCTGGGTCACAAGCATTTGTTCCTAAAATTACTGGGCTCAGCTGTGTGTAAAATCAAATAGTTTTGTGTCACTATAGATTACTGACCACTTCGGACTCTTAGAAGTTACTATCCCAGCCAAGTTTCTCGAACCAAAATTCTTTTGCTGTCTTAAACGTTTGTTTATAATGGCTTCTACTGGCACCAGTGGAATGCTTCTTCTGACGGCTCAGCAGACCATGCTGTTTGTCTGAGGCACACACTTAAATACATTCTTCTTTCCTTCGATAGAACCTGCATTACCAGACCGCTCTGAAAATGGAAGAGTAGCTTCAGCTTTTGTTTTATTGTTGTAAACCGGCACCTTATTATGACAGGCTTGATCGAAGAAGCAGGTTCCCAATTGAAGTATAGGGCTCTCCGGTTTAGATATTGATTCAGTATCTAGCCCAGGAGTATTCCTCCTTCTGTCCCAAGTTTTTAATTCAAAATGAAAATGTATGTTTTATTTATCCCAAGTAGCTATTTTGAGTTCTGGTTGTTTCCCAGGTTTCATTAAATTTGACACCCATGAAAAAAATATTTTTTAAATTCCCTTAACGGGCATTTTTAAGACGGGCTAAACGAGTATTGTAAACTATTTATTTGCGGTGTTTTATTGTCCACTTAAATGAATTAAATGAATGTTTGGTTGTAAAAAAAATTGGTGGCTATACTCTTGCTTTGTTAGTTAGGAGTGCCTATTAACAGACTGTAATAACTAATTTTACACACATTACACTGAAACCACTAAGATGGACTGGTGAGTTTGAGGTACATTTTGCAGAAAATTATCAAACCCTATCGATTGACCAAAAAGTACTATCGTTTGTTATGCATTTTAGAATCTGTTAGACACATGTAGCTGCAGATTCCTTACCTTTGAACTTTCAGGCGTCACACTGGATTCGGAAGATTTTTCTTAGCAGTACCCCTGCACACCAGTAGGTGGCTTCAGTCGACTCCATGTGAAGTCGTCAGTGTCGTGTTCGTCGTTGTGATGTCCACGTCGTCAATGTAACAGTCACTCTGGATTGCTGACGTCAGTTCTTTATTTTTCCGTGCCAGCAGGCACAGATCCGTTGAGAGCTACCCCTTGTCAGTTTTTGACACTTTTTTTGACTTTTGGTCGACTCATTTTGGTGTGTAGGTTGACATCCGAGAAGATGTAGAGGTTCAAGCCGTGTGCCGCCTATCACTGCGCCATGTCGGTCAAGGACCCTCACTTAGTTGGTCTTTTGTGCCTGGAGCGCAACCACGACTCAGTCGTGCTCCGATTGCCAGGCTATGGCGCCGAAAGCTTTGAGGGAGAAGTCCCTAAAGCTGCTCGTGGCCCGGTGTCCGGCACCGCAGAGGTAGCCTAGTCGGTCTCGATCCCGGTTCAGATGTCAGTTTAGAGGAAGGTCTGAGCACCGTTCCGGTGAATCGAAAGTCCTCTTCATCGAAGTCAGGTAAGCGGCACCTCAAAAAGAACAAGAAATCGAAGCGTGCTTTGACTTTACCCGCCCGTCTCGCAATGCGGTGGAGGAACCTTTGCGTTCGAGGCCCAGCTCTGCGGAGCTGGTGCCTAGGTCGGCTCCACATTTTCCTCCCTTTCTAAATCTGGGAGGGACCACCCCCCCCCAAGCTTAAAGAGTTTTTCGATGCAATATGCACCATATTTGGAAGGTCTGACTCTGCCGGGGCACCTTCGAGACCCGCAGGCTCAGATAATGAAGTACCCATGGATTCCGTACCTACGACTCCAGCCCTGGCACCACGGCCTCCTATTGGACCCGATCCTGGACAGGCGCCGGTCGCACCTCCACAGCTAGCTTTCCCGGCACCGCAGTCCACGGTGTCACCGGTGCCTCCCCATTCCTCATACCCGACGAAACGGAGCCGGGTGCCGAAGGAGCCGTACAGCACCAATGTCATTCAACCTACCCTTTTCTTAAGGGTTGGGGATGGATGAAGAGGATTGGGAGGGGGAGCAGGATCTAGCAACCACAAGAGATGTACTGGTATGAGTAACTGGATGATGCCAGTGGTTTAGACACCTCCCCAGACTCTAGCATACGGTCTCCACCTACCCCAGCTACGGAGGAGGGGGCATCACTTGCTATAGTGGTGTGTAAGGCTGCGGAGGTCCTGGACCTGCAGCTCCCTATGGTGGCAGTCAATACTAATCTCTTGACAGATGTCTTGCAGCTGGGGTCTCCAGCTTGGAACCCTTGCTGACTTCTAGTGAGACCCTGATGGACGTTCTCTTGGATACCTGGTTCAAACCCAGCACAGGTGCTCCTTTAAATAGGAGGATTGCCTGCCACCATTACCCTGCTCCACATTTCCTCACCACCCACCCCACACCACGAAGTTTGGTGGTCCAAGCTTCCACTTAATGTGGCGCATTGTCTTCTGCAGAAGTGGGCTGTGGTTGTTACTCCCGCTACTTTCTGGTCCCATAGAAGGATAGAGGCGTTCGTCCTATACTAGATCTCCGTGTCCTCAACTACTTTCTCAAAAATAAGTTCAAGATGCTCACCCTAGCTCAGGTCCTTCCTGCTTTGGACCCAGGAGACTGACTGGTGACGTTGGACTTGCAAGATGTCTATTTTCATATTCACGTCCTGCCTATCGTCGCTACCTGCGGTTTACAGTGGCCACAAGCATTTTCACTTTGCAGTGCTCCCCTTCGGCCTAACCAGCAC
Organism: Lissotriton vulgaris; assembly: GCF_964263255.1. Taxonomy (NCBI): domain Eukaryota; kingdom Metazoa; phylum Chordata; class Amphibia; order Caudata; family Salamandridae; genus Lissotriton; species Lissotriton vulgaris. The sequence continues at coordinate 781,430,594 of NC_141687.1, read as the reverse complement.
TCCTTGGGTGTTCACACATGTGATGGCTGTGGTCGCAGCCCATCTGCGGAGATCAGGGGTTCCAGTCTTCCCCTATCTCGACAACTGGTTTTCGAAGGTGGGCTCTCCCCAAACAGTTGTCTCCCAACTCCAGACTAGGGAAAACCTCCTGCGTTTGCGCGGGTTCACCATCAACAGGCCGAAGTCACACCTGACCCCCTCTCAAATGCTCCCTTTCAGTAGAGCAGTCCTGGACACAGTGCAGTTTCAGGCCTATCCTCCAGAACGGTGAGTCCAGGATATTTAGGCAATGATACCAATGTTTCAGCCTCGATCCTGGATTTCGGTGAGAATGACTCTGAGGCTGTTGGGCCTCATGGCCTCCTGCATCCTGCTAGTGACCCATGCACGGTGGCACATGCAGGCTCTGCAGTGGGACCTGAAGGTCCAATGGGCACAAAATCAACGAAATCTCACCGACCTGTTTCAGATTTCAAAGGGCACGGCGAGAGACCTGCAGTGGTGGCTAACAGACCGCTATTGGTTCAAGGCCAGATTCCTCTCCCTTCTCCACCCAGATCTCACAGTAGTGACGAATGTGTCCCTTCTGGGATTGGTTGGCCCTCTGGGGGAGGTGGAGATCAGAGTACTCTGGTCTCAGGCAGAAGCAAAGCTCCATATTAGTCTGTTGGAGCTTCGGCCGATCCGACTGGCACAGAAAGCCTTTTTGCTGTCTATAAAGGGAAGGCACTTACAGGTGTTCAGGGACAACACTACCACCATGTGGTACTGCAACAAACCGGGCGGGGTGTGGTTGTGGACTCTGTCAAGAGGCCCTGCCGCTCTGGACTTGGCTGGAACAATAGGGTATTTCCCCTGATGATTCAACACCTGCCTGGTTCTCTGAACGCCAGGGTGGACAAGCTCAGCCGAAGGTCCATCGCAGATTATGAATGCCGTCTCCATCCGGAGGTGGCACAAGGTCTCTTTCAGCGGTAGGCAGAGCCTCAGTTAGATCAGTACCCCTCCGTAGAGAGAGAGCAATATCCGCAGTTTTTCACATTGGAGTTTCCAATGCGGCTCTCGCTTTGTGGTGCTTTTCGCCAAGATTGGACCTCAGGCCTCCTATATGCCTTTCTGCCAATACCACTCCTGCCCAGAGTGCTCAAGAAGATCAGTAGCAACTGGGCACAACTTATTCTTGTGGCTCTGGACTAGGCATGGAGAGTTTGGTATCCCAAGCTTCTAGACATGAGTATCGATCCTCCGATCAGGTTGCCCCTTCGAAAGGATCCTCTGTCGCCACAGCAAGAGAGGATTCTCCACCCGAAACTGTCCACTCTCCGCCTCCTTGCGTCGAGTTTGAGTGGCAACAGCTTACACCTTTCAACCTCCCTTCTGAAGTCTGTGAGGTTATTTTGGCAGCCAGGCGAACCTCCACAAAATCTGTATACGCCTGCAGATGGAACAAATTTTGTAAATATTGTACAGACTGGTCTATTGACCCCCCTAACTGCTCCTTTATCTGAAGTACTTCTGTTTACACTTTCCTTGGCCCAGGAACGCTCTGCTCTGGGCACATTGAAGGGCTATCTTTCGGCCCTTTCCTCTTTTCTTCGATTGTCTGATCAGCCCTCTCTTTTCAAATGACCTCTAGTGCAGAGATTCTTGAAAGGGTTAACCCACTTGTTTCTTTCTTCACCTTTTATTATTCCTCCGTGGGACCTTAATTTGATTCTCACCTTTGTGATGTGTGCTCCTTTTAAGCCCTTGCACAACTTCTGCCTGCGATTGCTCACCATCAAAACAGTTTTTGGGTGGCAATAACCTCTTTTCAGAAGAGTAAGTGAACTGCATGCACTGTCTTCATAGTCTCTTTACCTGATGGTCTTTCCAGACAAAGTGGTGCTCCGCACAAGAACATCTTTTCTGCTTAAGGTGGTGACACCCTTTCATTTGGGGCAGTCGGTTACTTTACCCACCTTCTATGTACCGCCGCACCCTTCCAAGAAAGAGGAGCATCTCCATCATCTGGACCCAAAATAGAGTGTTTTATCATTCTACCTCGATCGAACCAGAGATTTCCAGTTGGATGACCAACTCTTTGTAGGTTATGTGGATCCAAAGAAAGGGCACGCTGTCCACAAGAGGACTATTTCCCGCGTGGTTATCCTCTGTATAAAAATCTGTTACGCCTTATTGAAGAAAGAGTTCCCAGAAGGGCTTAGAGCACATTCCACCAGGGCAGAAGCACCCACCATGTCGCTTCAGCATGGTGTTTCTGTATCTGATATCTGGCTAGCAGCCATGTAGGAATCACTGCACACATTCACCAGACACTGCGGTCTGGATTCACAGGTTTGCAGAGAAGGCCTGTTGGGTTGCTCTGTTTTGCAGGATTTTCTGGTCGAAACCTTTCCGCAGTCCCTCCTCTGGGGATGGTATTGCTTGGGTATCTATTCAAAGGTAAGGAATCTGCGGCCAGATGTCTCTATCAGATAGACAAGTCCCTTGCCTTCAGTAACACCTTATCTGGTAGACATGATCCAGCCGCAGATTCCTTACCAACCCACCCATCCTCCCTGCAATGCGGGATTGTTTTTAAAGATCAAGGATGTTCCCCGTCAGGGCCCTAGCTGTTAATTTCTTAACACACCATAGTCAGTCACATTATGACTTTGCGTTTCTGGCATGGAAAGTTGTGAAAAGTATTGATGTCCGCGCTCCAGAGTGGATATTATATTGATGACGCTGACGTCACAACAATGAGGAACATGACACAGACAAAGTCACACGTGGTCGACCAATGCCACCTACCAGCGCGCAACGATACTGCTAAGAAAAATCTTCCGGATCCAGCCTGATGCCTGGAAGTTCAAAGGTAAGGAATGCTGTCTCTACCAGATAGTGTTACCGAAGGTAAGTAACTTGTTAATCTGTATCCTAGGCAACTGATTCTTAGATGTGAATATTTATATGAAAAGACAGCTTTTTAAATACATGTTCTTTATTTTTAGCTTCAGCTTAAGCATGCTGTAACCGTAGCAGAAGTGAACCAGTTGAAGGAGAGAGTAAGTTCTGATTTGTAATGTCTGTATTGTTATATCAGGTTGGGATGGTTTAAATTAAATAATGAATATATTTGTTTAGAAGGAGCAGATTCGTCTTTCATGTTGAAAGTTGCTTCAAAGAAAGTTGATAGAGCTTCACTTTAATCAACATTGGATCTCCAATAGCTACATGCGTGGAATGTCACCTGGATTTATGGGCATTAATTGAGCTCTAATCTTTTCTCAAAGTGGTGTATATTTATTATTATCTTTTGTTATTTAGGGTACTTTTACATATAATGCTATCAAAGATGCTGATCTGTTGATGTTACGTGAGATGTTAAGCTTGAAGCATATTCTTTTAATTACTGTCTTGTAAAAGTTGAGGCCTTTGTCTCATAGCTTCCCCAAATCCTACTTCTGCTTTTTTTTTTCTTTTCTTGGAGTCTAGCTGCCTCAGCGGGTTGGATATGTGTAGTTTGTGACGTGTATGCTGATTTAGTATTTAAAGACCTTCAGAAGTTAAACCAGCTATTAGTATCCTGCACACCATCACATCTGGGCAAATCCATTTTGAAGGCAGGATTGTCTTTTGGATTGTGAGTTATGTGTAAATGTTATGGTTGTACTAAAGACACTTTTATTGTGCGGACTGAGCATATTCTACACACAAGAAGCTACCATGGGTTATGTGGGAAATATTTTCTTAATTGACATTTTTTAAGCCCCTCTACAGGGTCGGCAAGTTAAGACCATGCTTAATTTGTAATAGAAAAAGTGATGAGGCCCAGTGTTTCACCAAGAATCCAGTGGCCAAAGCTATGGAATATCAGAGATGGTGAATACAGAGTAGTCTGAATTCCATCCCATGCCTCTTCCGGCCACCACCAGACGCTGCCTGCTCCTTTATTGTAGTCTTTCAGGTTTTTTCCTCCCTGCTTTCTTCCCCTCTTTTTCTTTTCCTTCTTTCCCATTCTTGTATATTTTTCTCCCTCTTGCTCCAAGTCTGAAGAATAAAAATAAGTGTCAGTCCCCAAAATTGACTGCCCGTCGGCCCCACCTGTCACAACCAGCTCAATTAATTGAGTGTATACCTTCTCAAAACATAGTTGCTATCCACGCAGGAAAGGAAGCTCAATTGGGTTAGATTGTGTTAAAAAGGTTATTTCCTGCCCCTACTATTGATTTAAAAGAAGTATTGGGAGTTTAACACACATACCATTTTCACACACAGATCATAGGTCATTCTACACACTCTGAAACAAAGACTTTTTGGAAAACAAATTGTTATTCCAAACCTACCACTTGGTGGCAGAAGAGCGCACAGCAGTTGATCGCCAACATTACAAACAGCAAAACCTTTTTACTCTAGTATTGGAACTTTCATAGATTCCCATAGCTTGTATCATTCCCTGTCGTCGTTGTCTGAATGGGAGTCTCGGTAAATAAAAAAATAACATAGCAGTAAGTACAAAAGAGAAAGAAAAGGCCCGGGCCTCATCTCATTTTGAAGCATATCCACCTCCTTTTTGTAAAATAGACCAAAACAATGCAACAACCAATCAGATTAGCCTCACCCCATAGAACCTTCCAGAGAGAGCCTCAGATTTTCTACCGCACGCTGTGCTAAGGAGTCTCCACTGAGCTCTGCTCAGTTTTTTCACTACAACTCTTCAACTTTGTTCTTGACTATGTCTGACCAGGAGAAGAAGGCTTTATTCAAGGCCTGTGCCACCTGTTCAAAGAAGAGGCTTTATGTGGAGGACAAAAATAAAGACTGTATTTATTGTTTGTACCCTGACCACAAGGCTACTGACTGAAAGATCTGTCGTACCTGCTCTTCAAAGACCTTAAAAGACCGTGAGGGACGTCTACTTACCTGGCTGCAAAAGTTAAAGTCACAGAAAGAAAAAGTATCCAGTGACAGTAATGATGCCTCCTCTGCTACATCTTCAAGGAGATTACAAAAACGGGGTAGGTCTTCACCTTCAACTTCTTCTGACCCCCCTGCAAAAGCCTTACAAAAGACCTCTGATAGGTCTGACAGGCGTAGTCCCATCAAATCTCCTCACCAAGGTGTAAAGGAGAGGGAAGGACTTATTTCTGAGGGGCAGCTGGTAAAGAAAATGAGTCATGGGTCTTCAATTTCGCCACCACCCTATGAGAAACTGAAATTCTTCAAAAAACCAGCTTCCATCCCTCCTGAGGGTAAAGCTGACAGGAAAAAAAATCAGTCGACGACGACAGTATCGGGTCAGTCGATGACCGCATCAAATTTCAACTGACGTTGACTTTGCCTCCGTCGACGGAAACTTCATCAACTCCATTGGCTTTGTCGACGCTGCAGCCTGAGATACTGTTTCTATGTTGTACGCTTTTGATGACAACCTCTACGTCGACGATGTCGACAGTGGCGTCGACAACTACTACGTCTTCTCCCACCAGCGTTGTGCTGACGACGGCTTCGACAACGGTCCCGACGAATATTGTCCTTTCGTCGTCGACGATCCAATCTTCATCAACGGTGACTCCATCGACGACCTTGTCGATACAAAAAGTGGTAATCTCTATAAGAAGACGCCAGATTACCCCAGACATGTCGTCTCCTCAGAGAGTGACACCACTACCTCCGGCGTTTCTCTTGGAAGAGGAGGAATTTTCAGAGGACGATGAGGGTCCCTATGGGGATGCTTATAGCCCATCTCAGTTACGGGTCAAGTATCAGGACTCCGACTCTGAGGACTACTGTATGGAATAACATCAATATATACCACAATCTCGGTCTCAAGACCAGTCGCAACAGCGTATGGTTTCCATGCCGTCTTCTCTCATTGCTGATCTCCAATTCATGCTGATGGATTACAAGAAAAGATTTCCAAATCAAGCTTCCAACCAAGAACCAGTTCAGGGGCCTCCACCTCTGGTTTAGTAGGCGCTTCCGATTGCCGCTTCGATTCCAGAACCAACGGAATCTCAGCACCATGTGGTCACGGTTCAAGATGACTCATCTGGTGATGACCAAGGCACAATCCCAGTCCCAGATAGGGAATGGGATGATTATATTATTCTGGATCCTGCTTCGCCACCTACATATCCAGTTGATTCGCCTCCAGCAGATATTGGAGTTTTTCATAATTTGATGGAAAGAGCTACCAAACATTTTGATCTTCCAGTGCCATCAGTTCAATCGGAATGTTTTCTTTATGATTTCAAAGAACCTTATAATAAATCTGTTTGTTCCATTCCAATTGTAAACCATGTTTGGGATGAAGGAATAAAGGTAATGAAAACTACGGCAACTGTCATGCCTGTCCTTCCTCTGCTGAAGAACAATACAAAGCTCCGGAGGATAGCCCCGCTTGTCTGGTCAGTCAGCCGAAACCTGACTCTATTTCTCAAGCGACCCAAAGAAAATCAAAGAATGTCGGCACCCCTCCCCACACCACCGGATAAGGAGGGTAGACGACTAGATAACGTGGGGAAGGGGTTTTCTTCTATGTCCAGCCTCCTGGTCCGAGTGGCAAACGCCTTGGCGATTTTGGGGCGATACGATCGCTAGATGTGGTGTGACCTATCTCCATATTTGGACCAGCTACCCGAAGACTCAAAGGCTGACGCCAAGAAAATCTTGGAGGAGGGAGAGCGTTCCTCCTCGGAAATTGATTGCGCTATGGACATTGCTACACCAGCTTTCTGCTCTCTGGCAGGAGCGGCAGTTCTTAGGCGACAAGGCTGGCTTTGGGCCACCTGTTTTGCCCGGAAGTACAAAATAAAATCCTAGATAGCCAAATGGGCGCTGGTCAATCAATCGAGTAGCCACCAGTGACAGTGTGAATGCTTGTAAATAGATAATATGCCCGACCCTCTTCGTAGCATCTAATCGTTACGTGTACTGAGTCAGTCAGTACTAATAGATCAGGTTATGGTCTTGCCTGCGCCTAGTTAGAGTTGATTGAAGAATGGCGACTCATGTTCACGCTCAGTGTGCGTCCCAGAACGGTGATTCCAGCCAGGTGTGCAAAGCCCATTGGGCTCAAAAGGCTTCAGCCAACCCCCACCCCTCTGTGTGTGGCAACCTGGGCTGAGACAGCTTCCCGGGCACACACACAGCCGACCCGACTACTTCACAGGTCTTTAAAAGACCATTTGCTTGTTAATGAGGCTTTGTCCTGTTTTTTCACCCCTGCATCTCCACGCTGCCTATTGCTGGAAGAATTACCCCCCTCTCCCCCAAAGGTTTTTCTTAGTCTACCCTGAAATGTGGCTCTAGTTGCGCCTCTTATTCCAGCGATAGCTACTCTGAGAGAGCCTGGAAGAGAGTCTCCTCTGGTATCTGGCGGTCGTCCTTGAGGGCTTGCCTGATATGAACGGTCATTAAAAGGCTGCACTCAGGCACAGGAGGTCTGAAGTGGCAAAAAATATCTACATTTTTGGTGAGCGATGACTTCGCTAGTACACAACAGGTAGCATAAGTCTTCTTGTGGCACGTGTCCCAAAAGGTGTCTTGGGTCCGGATTAAAAAAACCAGGGGCAGCAGCTGCTACCCTGTTCTCCCTCGAATGCAAGAAAATAAGAACACCATCGACTAGAAGCCTTCCAGTACCAAATGCAGCTAGAGCCGTGGTTTACGCATTTCATATTTACTAGAAAACAATAGAGCTGACGGCAGAGTCGCCGTGAGCTGCACGGCACCGCGGGCCGTACGTCTGTGCCAACCACGCACCACATCCTAGCACACCAGCGCCCGGAGCTTCAGATGAAAAAATACTTCAGAGAAACCACCCGATTGCACCCGCACGGCAAGCTGGCATGTGAAGGAAACATTGGCCCAGATTTCATGTGCGACGTGGAAGAGAAGCCAGGGCGGCGGCCAGAGGCCGACCCTTAACAAATAAATCCCTAATCTGTGTAAATGACCCCCGTCGGGGTCTGTTGTCGATCAGGGCCCGCACAGTGTACTTTGAGGCCTACTTCTCAGCATCTGTCGGCCTCGGAAAAATACATAATACGCCTTCCTCCCGCTGCATAAATATAGAGCGGAAATGCCTCCCTGGCCGATCCACCCGTTCAGCAGGGCCTGGCTTTATTGCAGTGCTGCTGCAGCTCCCAGAAATAAAAATGTAGTCCCTGAGCTGGTGATTATCAGCGACAGGCAGCGCCTGAACAGGCTTGCATGGAGCGGTTCCTAAAAAGTGACAGAGGGCACACCAGCGGAAATGACCTCATCGTCGGGGATCGGGCCAGTGGGGATGAGCTCATCGAGGCAGGAAATAAGGCGCTTGGGAAGCATGCTAGTTTACTGAAGTTTGTGTGGGACACTGTAGCCCCAGATAACCACACAAGGCTTTTCTGATTGTGTTGGCGTGGGGGCACTGAAACGGCAGCGACTGGCAGCCATCAAAAGGCGGTGGCATTCCTGAGGGGGCCAATGCACCTGCTGCAGAGATCGGAGTCTACCCTGCAGATGGCTACTGGCATTCCAACAAGAGTCCCATGGGGCTGGATAACTGGACCAATCACAGGTTTTCACCTCGATTGGCACATCTGAGATGCATGCTGTGAAATATCAATAATAATAATCGACCTGGAGGGATAAAGGGCCGAGTCTCCCCAGCATCTGAATCGGTGACATGCAGGCTGCGAAAGGGTCTCTTTTCTTACCAACTTACACCCGGTGGACAGGTCATCGGAGGCGCCGCTAGATGCCAACATCTATTCAAACAGGATTCCCCAGGATTTGAAATAAACAATTGGGCTCTGGGGGATAGCGTTCGTACAACGCACATGAGGTTACTACCTGTTCAATCCGTAAAACTCTGGAAGATCTGAAATGCATTTGGAGGAGTGCGTAGCTCTTAATAGCGCGTTACGACATTCTCTGGAGCCAGCAGTGAGGCTACGGCACCAGAAATACGACTTCTGGCTTCCCACGCAAGCCCTTGCAAACAAGTGTTACCTTCCTGGGCCGCAAATCTCTTTACGGTCACAGCTGAGAGTGCTTAGAAACTGACTACCACCTGTAGGCGCTAGATACTAACTGAGCACCTACATATGTGGGGGCTAGCGACGCAGGGGGTGTACACCAAATACGGCAATGGGACTCTCCTTCCCAGCCAACCTCTTACACAGGTGCAATTCACAACATCGAATACTTAGCACAGTGATTAAAGAAACTATTGAAACTGCCCAAAAGTTACGAACTAGTAGTGCGCGCGCACCACAGAGAAGCGGGGGTGAGGAAGCCTGTCTGTGCCCTGCGCAGATGCGTGTCCTAGACACTGACGAGAATGGGCAGAGCAAAGGTGGAACATGCGCTTGCCTTTGCCAAATCGCGTGCCGTTTTTTTTTTTTCAACCCACGCGAAGGCCAAAGGCAGATGGGGAAAGCAAAATCACATGCACGAGCATGTGGGTAGCTTTCTGAAACCCGTACAAGAGGTCTCGCACTGCAACGCTAAGCGCAATACCTAAAAAGGACACGGAAACTGCGAAGTCCCTGACGACTTTGCAATACCGCAAAGTTCCTTTCTGTTGAGCGAGAGGAAGAGGTTTTTCGCCATATAGGATTGGATATCAGCAGCAGCGTTATTCTTCCTGTTCACAACCATCGCAGTCTTACAGACCCCAGTACTCTCAACGACAAGGTCAATTGTCGTCTTTCTCTCGCCAATCCTCCAGAGGACGCCAAGGGCATCAGGGGAAAGATTCCTCGAAGTGCTAATACCAGGCTCTGTCTACTGTTCCTTCGCCCCCTGTAACACCAGTGGGGGGAAGGATTTCCCAATGCTTCCACATCTGGCAACTCATAACATTAGACAGATGGGTCCTCAATATCATCTGTTTTGGTCATACACTGGAGTGACAACATCGTCCACCCTCCAGAGCCCCTTGCGCCACTGAGTCAAAACATCTTCATCTTCTATGTCTCGAAGCTCACCAACTTCTTCTCAAAGGAGCAATAGCCAGTACGTCTGTCTCAGCGAGGCAAAGGTTTCTATTCCTGGTTCTTCCTCGTTCGCAAGACCATAGACAAATGGCGCCCAATCTTAGACCTGAGGGAGCTCAACACCTATCACATAAAACTCTTGTTTCGGATGGTATCCCTACAGGACATTTTGAGTCTCCTCAATCCAGGAGATTACATGGCCACCCTGGATCTAGAGGACACATACTTCCATAATCCCATCCACCCAGCCCATATGAAGTTTTTACGCTTCACAGTAGCCAAGAGCCACTTCTAATTCAGAGTCCTGCCTTTCGGACTCAGATCTGCGCCGCGGATATTCTCAAAAGCCTTAGCCTCAGAAGCAGCGTTTCTCAGAAAACAGTCTCTAGAAGTGTTTCCTTATCTAGACGACTGGTTGGTGAAGGCACCGTCTTCTCAGACAGCATCTGAAGCAGTTGAAAGCTGTATTCAACTCTTCAGTCATCTGGGACTTCAACTCAACAAGGAGAAATCAGTTCTCTGTCCTTCCAGGTCGGCCAAGTTCCTGGGGGCTGTTCTGGACACAGCCTGTTGCAAAGCTTTTCCATCAGAGGAAAGACAGAAAAAAATGATAAGCTCCGCCCGTCGATTACAAACAAGAAGGTCTCTATCGGTCCGCCTTTAACAAATCTCTTCTATGATCTATCTCATCTTGCATTCCCTTGATTCCGCATTGCAGGCTGCAAATGCGTCCGCTCCAGGAACAGCTGGACTTGCAGTGGCGTCAAACAGAAGGCTCTTTCGATGACAAAATCATCATCACTACTCTTATGAAAGAAGCGGCCAGCTGGTGGATGGTCATAGAGAACCTCTCTCAGGGTCTCACCTTCACAGTCACTCCTGCTCCCCTGATACTTACCAGAGACACCTCTCTGGAAGACTGGGGAGCGGTCTTGCAGAACCTTCAAGTGAGCGGCCACAGGCGGGCCCGTTCAACGCCTTCTCCACATGAACCTTCTGGAGCTCAAGGCGATTAGTCTAGCGTTACAGGCTTTCCTTCCAAAAATACAAAATTTCCCCGTACTGGTCCGTACAGACAACACCCCGGCCATGCATTATGTGAACAAACAGGGTGGAACAAGGTCTCAGCTCCTCTCCAAGGAAGCCCAGGAGATTTGGGAGTGGGTTATTCATCACCAAATCTCTTTCGGCGGAGCATCTTCTGTAGTAGGGGATCTCTGTGTATAGTCATAATCTAGTGAATAGTCCCGCCCATGTGCGTGGACCCCGGCAATCAAAAAATAATCTCTTAAGTTGTCGAAAATAATGCAGAAACTGCAAAGACACTTAAGAGAGAATTTAAAGACAAATAATGCAGCCTATATCCACAGGCTACACTGTCCAGTACTTGAACTAGAAATTCCACCAAAAAAACACCACACACAGCACAGCCTGCTAGTTTCTACCATAGAGAAACTTGCCTCCCCCAGTCAAAGACTCAGGAATGATAGAGAGGAAGGCAGGGACAGACAAGCCCCATAGGCTGCCATTATGTGGCTTAAATAGGATACTGTACCTTTAAGAGAACTTTCCAGAACTTCTCTCAGTATCCCAGAATGCATAGCAGGTCCCTCTACTTTCAGTTCTTTTTTCCGGCTCCTGCTTACAGGACCCTGGCATTGAGCTCCCCCTTTTTCAAGGGTTTATTGGATTTTTTTGACACTTTTGAATTCTAAAAGTGTTGCAGTTTTATTCTTGGTGTTCTCTTCTCCTTTTTGTGCTGTTTTAGGCGTTTTAGGACCCTTAAATGCCTGGCCTGTTTGTTCAGTGCCCAGCATGTGGGAGGAAGAAGGCCAAGACTGACCCCCATGATGTCTGCATCGTGTGCCTCCCTGAGGATCATGTCCCTGAAGATTGTTCCATCTGCCAGAAGTTCACTCCTCGGACTCTGAGGGACAGGATGAAGATCAGGCTTTCTGGCCTTGAGGAGAGGCGTTTGCAGGCTGCAGGTGGGTCTGGGCAGGTTGGGAAGGCTCCCTCTGCCTCTGCTGAGGCCTCTGGGGGGCTCCCCGGAGGCAGGAAGTCCAGCAAACTGTCCCGGTCTCCGTCGACGTCGATTGCATCGACGACGACGTCGAGAGGGATGACGGCGGTGTGCTCCCCTTCTCCCCGGGGCTCCGGGTCGAGACGGCGGGACGGCTCGACGTCGAAGGTCGTGGAGAAGTCGCCGTCGAAGCCGCCGTCGAAGCCACCGTCGACGTCATCGTCTTCGTCGACGTCATCGCCTTCGTCGACGTCGAGGTCTTCTTACCGACGCCGGAGGCGTAGTGACAGGCATCGGCGCTCGCCGTCGAGACGGCATCGGCGCTCGCCGTCGAGGCGGCATCGGCGCTCGCCGTCGAGGCGGCATCGGCGCTCGCCGTCGAGACGGCATCGGCGCTCGCCGTCGAGGCGACACCGTCGATCGCTGTCGAGGCGACACCGACGATCGGCGTCAAGGCACCGGTCGACGTCGAGGGGCTCCTCGACGTCGAGAGCATCAAGGAGACGGCGACGTTCGTCGTCGAAGACAGAACGCTCGACGTCGAGAAGGTGGCGTACGACGTCGCGGAAGAGGAGATCGGCGTCGAGGAGTCGAGGTTCGACGCTGAGGAAACGGCGATCGAAGCCGGAGTCGAGGAAACGGCGCTCGACGCCGGAAAAGCACCGCTCTGCGTCCAGGATTCGGTCAGCCTCTCCGAAACGACGCAAGAGGAGTCACGCTGCTTCAAGTGGTGGACGCAAGAGGAAGCGGTCACCGGCCGATGGGGCTGGCCCCACGCACCCTTCACCTACAGGGTCACCGGGCTCGGTGTACTCTGAGGTGTACACTCCATCTCGGCCCGGGACTCCGGCTCCTCCCCCTGTGCCTAAGGAGGACCCTCCACCCAAGCCTCCACTGCCTTCAGGAGACCCTCCTCCACCTCCGGTCCCTCCGCATGGGCCCACCCCGCAGCCGAAGGTTCCTCCTCCGAGGTACACTTCCCTGCCGTCCTTGCCTGTTCCTCCTAAGGGGACTCCAAGACCGAAACCCCGGGAGGAACCGACGAAGCCCCGTGAGGAACCAAGGAAGACCCCTCCACGAAGACCGAAGGAGCGGCCACGTGCAGGCAGGTCTCGCTCTCGCTCTGGGAGGAAGGAGAGATCGCGACGCAGATCATCCACAAGGTCAAGACACCGCCGTAGGAGGCGCGAGTCTCGCTCACAAACGAGGTCCTCTGGGACCAGGGACTATTCTCCCACCCTATCGGGGTCACCGGACACGAGAGTGACCCCGATAGATGACCTGGTGGCGTTTCAGGACGTCCTTTTACGGGGCGCGGCGAAGCTGAGCATATCCCTGACGGTGCCCACTCCGAAAACATCAGTCATTTTCGAGACTTTACATCAGAAACATCTGTCTCGTCCTCTCCTGCCTCTGGTGCCGGGCCTGGAAGAACCGGCGATGGCCTTGTTTCTCACCCCTGCTTTGACGAAGGCGGCCCCTTCGAGATTACTGAAGAAATACCGGGCCCCCGATTCGGATCCGGCCTTTTTGAGAACGGAACCTCCTCCTGACTCGGTCATTGTGACGGCGGCCCGCAAGCAGCATGCCACCACTCCGTCCTCCACGGTTCCCCCGGATAAGGAGTCAAGGTGGATGGATTCGGCGGGGAGGAAAGTCTGTGGCACTTCCGCTACCTCCATGAAAGCGGCGAGTGCCACGGCACTGTTGGGCCGCTACGACCGCGCCCTCTGGGACTCCCTCAAGCGCTTTGCGGAGCATTTGCATCGGGAGCAGCGGGAAGACTTCATGGAAGTACTGAGTGAGGGGATGCTGGTGGCCAACCAGATCATCAGCGCGGCAGCGGACTCTTCCCTGTTGGCTGCTCACGGATTTTGCCACGGAGTCAACCAGCGGCGCCACGCATGGCTCCGGCTTACGTCCCTGAAGCCGGACGCTCAGCAGAGGGTAGCCAATCTACCGTTCTCCGGTGAGACCCTCTTCGGGAAGCATGCGGACGACGAGATGGCCCGCATGAAGGCGGAGGCCGAGACGCTGACGGCTGTAGGCCTGGAGAAGCCTAAAGAGACCAAGAAGCAGTACCGCCCATTCCAACGGCGGTTCGGCGGACAAGGCCGAGGACGGGGACAGGCTTCGGGGCAATCGCAACAGCAACACCAGTTCCGTAAGCCGTTCCAGAAGCGCCAGAAGGGCAGGGGAGGCCAGCAGTCGGCTCCAGCGCCCAAGGGCCAGGCGGGGTCTAGGCCCTAGGAACCTACTTCCCCCCGGATCCGTTACCCACTCCGGTAGGGGGAAGCATTCAATTTTTTCTGGCAGAGTGTAGAAAAATTACTCAGGACAAGTGGGTGCTGAATATTGTTTGCAATGGATACAGTCTTCGGTTCACCAGCCCTCCTCCAGCTATTCCCCCGGTCAGCTTGCAGTTTCAGCTGCGCGAGCTTCAGGCGGAAGCGGATATCCTGTTGAGGAAAAGGGCGATAGAGGACGTACCTCGGTCTCAGAGAGGAAGAGGTCTGTACTCCCGGTTCTTTCTGGGTCGCAAGAAGGACAAGAACGAGTTCAGGCCCATTCTGGATTTGCGACAGGCAAACAAGTAGATTCGCAGAGAAAAGTTTTGCATGCTGTCGTTGCATCAGATTTACCCTCAGTTGCAACGGGGAGACTGGCTATGCGCTATAGACCTACAGGATGCTTACTTCCATGTGCCCATTGCACACAAACACAGGAAGTCCTGCGGTTCCAAGTCGGCACCAATCACTATCAATACACAGTACTCCCATTCGGACTGAAGTCTGCGCCGAGAACGTTCTCGAAGTGCATGGCGGTGGTAGCAGCGCACCTGAGGAAACGCAAGGTGTTCGTCTACCCGTACTTGGACGATTGGTTGATCAAGGCATCCTCCTTCTCGGAAGCGCGAGCACACTTCCAGAAGACGTGCGTTCTCTTGAACAAGCTTGGGCTGCACATCAACATGGCCAAGTCTGTCCCGACTCCGGTCCAATGCATACAGTACTTGGGAGCCTCCATCAATACGCTGTCAGCAAGCGTGTCTCCTTCGGAAGAGCGACGATTATCACTCCTTCGGAAGGCTCAGGCTCTTATGACGACTCCATCTACAACAGTGAGGACGGTGTCTTCTCTACTGGGATCGATGGCCTCTTGTATCTTCCTGACGCCACACGCACGGCTGCACATGAGACCGCTGCAGGAGTGCTTGGAGGACCAGTGGGATCAGAGGAAAGGATCTTGGGACGACAAGATTCGCCTATCACTGCATGCTCTTCAGTCTCTGAAGTGGTGGTGTTCGGCGGAGAATCTCCTCAGAGGGGTTCCCTTTCACAAGGACATTCCCACGCAGACTGTCGTGACGGATGCGTCTCTTCTGGGATGGGGAGCGCACTCCGGGACTCTACAGATTCAAGGCACGTGGTCACCGATGGAGGCCACGTATCACATCAATTTCCTGGAACTCAGGGCTGTTCACTTGGCGCTGAAGGCCTTTCTTCCGTCCTTCCAGACCAACTCTCTGCTTGTACAGACGGACAATACCACCACGATGTATTACCTCAACAAGCAGGGGGGCTCGAGATCGCGCACTCTGTCGCAGGAGGCGCAGACGATCTGGCACTGGCTCCTGGCCAGAGGACTGACGATAACGGCCACCCATCTACCAGGTGTGCAGAATGTTCAGGCAGACGCACTGAGCAGACTGCTCCAGGAAAACCACGAATGGGTCATAAACGACGAAGTACTAGGAGAAGTCTTCGCAAGGTGGGGAACTCCAGACGTAGATTTGTTCGCCAACGCCGAAAACAGCAAGTGCAGAGACTTCGCCTCCAGATACTTCCAACAAGGGACTCTGGGGAATGCGTTATGGATCAACTGGACGAACCGCTTTCTGTACGCCTTTCCTCCCATTCCCCTGATTCCGGCGGTGCTCATCAAGCTGGCCCGGTCCAGAGCTCGGATGATACTCATCGCCCCGGAGTGGCCCAGGCAGTGGTGGTTCACGGACCTACTTCACCGGTCTCTCCTTCCTCACATTCGGTTGCCGTGCAGGCCGGACCTTCTCACGAAGTTCGGGGGACGGATGTTACACCCCAACCTCTCGTCTTTGAGTTTGGCGGCATGGCTCCTGAGATAGTGCAATATGGCCATCTGAATCTGCCCGATGATTGCATGGACATACTGAAGGAGTCTAAGAGACCTTCCACTCTGACTTCATATGCTTACAAGTGGAAGAGGTTTTGTATCTGGTGCCAGTCTAAGAACCATGATCCTACGACCTGCAAGGAAGATGTCATCCTTCCTTACCTTTTACATTTGGCTCAGTCTGGCCTTAATGTCCATTCCATTAAGGTACATCTTGCTGCATTGACTGCCTACAGGAAATGCCCTTCACAGACTTCCTTTTTCCAGATCCCTGTGATCAAAGATTTTCTGGAAGGTTTGAAGAAAGTATTCCCTCCTGTCAGGCTTCCTTCGCCTTCATGGGAATTGAATGTGGTGCTGTCCAGATTGATGAAGGAGCCTTTTGAACCTATTCATAAGGCTTCGTTGCAGCACCTGTCCTGGAAGGCGGCGTTCCTCGTGGCCATTACATCGGCCCGCAGGGTGAGTGAAATTCAGGCGTTATGTTGTAATGAACCTTATACTGTATTTCATGCTGCTAAGGTTGTTATGCATACTCACCCTAAATTTCTTCCCAAGGTTATTTCTGATTTTCATGTCAACCAGACTATAACTTTGCCTACGTTTTTTCAGAACCCTTCATCCCCAGCGGAGAGGTCTCTCCATTCCCTGGATGTGAGGAGGGTGTTGAAATTTTATCTGGATAAAACCAAAGATATTCGTAGGTCTGACCAGTTGTTTGTCAATTATGGATCAGTCAGGACGGGTCTTGCGACCTCTAAGCAGTCCATCTCTAGGTGGATTGTGTCCTGCATACAATTGTGTTATCAGAAGGCTAATAAGACCTTAGGAGGTAAGCCTAAGGCTCATTCCACCAGGGGCAAAGCTGCCACGACGGCTCTGCTCCGTAACGTGCCGATTGCTGAAATCTGCAAGGCAGCCACTTGGAAGTCGGTTCATACCTTTGCTAAGCATTACTGCCTGGACACTGACGCCAGGGCAGACGCTCAGGTTGGCCAGGCTTCGCTGCGGAATTTGTTCGCACAGTAGTGGCGTTATGTATTTATTCTCCACCGCCGCTTTGGTGTGGGGATGGGCTTGCCATTCTATTCACTAGATTATGACTATACACAGAGATCCCCTACTACAGAAGGAGTAGTTTCTGTCCTGTAACTCCAGTTCTGTAGTAGGGGTATCTCTGTTATAGTCATAAGCGCCCGCCCTCCTCCCCGGTGGAGATTTTTCATCATGTAAAGAATGCGCAGGTCTGGCATGCTTCGCCTTCAAAAAGAACTGAAAGTAGAGGGACCTGCTATGCATTCTGGGATACTGGGAGAAGTTCTGGAAAGTTCTCTTAAAGGCACAGTATCCTATTTAAGCCACATAATGGCAGCCTATGGGGCTTGTCTGTCCCTGCCTTCCTCTCTATCATTCCTGAGTCTTTGACTGGGGGAGGCAATTTTCTCTATGGTAGAAATTAGCAGGCTGTGCTGTGTGGTGTTTTTTTGGTGGAATTTCTAGTTGAAGTACTGGACAGTGTAGCCTGTGGATATAGGCTGCATTATTTGTCTTTAAATTCTCTCTTAAGTGTCTTTGCAGTTTCTGCATTATTTTCGACAACTTAAGAGATTATTTTTTGATTGCCGGAGTCCACGCACATGGGCGGGACTATTCACTAGATTATGACTATAACAGAGATACCCCTACTACAGAACTGGAGTTACAGGACAGAAACTACTCCTTCTGGGTACTCTCAACAAGTCAGTGGATACATTGAGTCGTCTAAAGGCTGTGTGTAACGAGTGGGAATTAGACCAGTGCACTCTGGAGAGAGTGTTCAATCGTTGGGGCACTCCTTCCATAGACCTGTTCGCCTCCACGGAGAACAGAAAATGCCACTTCCACGCAAGCAGGGAACACCATCGGGGATTATTGGGAAATGCGCTTTCGATGGCCTGGTCAGGCGCCTTTGTTTACGCTTTTCCTCCGATTTTTTTTCTAATCCCAAGATATCTCAGAAAGCTCAAGACGGAACCCTGCAAGAGGATTCTGGTAGTCCGCCAGTTTTGGTTTACAGAACTCCTCCTGCTCTCCCAGGATCATACAATTCACCTGCATCCAATTCCCTCTCTATTTACTATGTCCCAGGGCCAAGTGGTACATCCGGATCCGGGCTCATTTCAATTGACAGCGTGGCTCCGGAGCACCGCGAGTTTCAAAGCTTTAATATCCTTCAAGAATGTAGGGAGGTGCTAGCTCAGGCCGTGCACCAAGTACAAATAAGACCGATCGTTCAAAATGGAAAACATTTATTTGTGGTGCCGCGAAGAGAACATCCATCCTTTCTCTTCTGCTCCTCATCAGATCTTGCCTTACAATTTGGCCCTGGCTAAGTCAGGGCTCGCCCATTCTTCTATCAAAGTGCACTTAGCTCTATCTCTAGATTCAGACGGACAGCTTCTGGCCCTTCCCTCTGGTTTTCAAGAATTGTGAAACCGTTTTTAAAAGTACTCTTTAGGGTTTTCCGGCCAGTTAAACCTCCGCCTCCCATGTGGCAACTAAATTTGGTCCTCGCTCAACTCATGGGACCTCCTTTTGAGCCTACTCATAGAGCGGATCTTAAGTTTCTCTCCTGGAAGGTGGCCCTCCTTCTTGCTTTAACATCAGCCAGGTGGGTTGGTGAGCTTCAAACTCTCACTATTAAGGATCCTTTCTTACAATTTAAGAAGAATACTCTCATTCTGAGGACAAATCCGAAATTCATTCCAAATGTCCCTTCGGATTTTCATCTGAATGAGCCGGTCATTCTGAAATCTTTTTTCCTGCGACCTACAACTCCAGCGGAGAGGTCTCTTCATTCTTTGGATGTCCAAAGATGTTTAAAATTCTATCTCCAACGCACCAAAGACTTCAGGAGATCTTCTCAACCCTTTGCTCTTTTAGTGCTCCTCGCAAAGGTTTTCCCCTTTCAAAGCAAGGGGTTGCAAGTTTGATTGCCAGCGCGATGAAATACTTCCACCAAGCGGCTGGTAAACCCCTAGAAGGGAGGGTCCGGGCGCACTCCACAAGATCAGTGTCATCGTCTGCGGCTCTTTTCGCTGGAGTGCCAATCAAAGACATTTGCAGGGCAGCTATGTGGAGCAGTACCCATTCCTTCACGAAGCATTACTGCTTGGATTCTTCCCCACGCAGTGAGGCGGCGGTGGGACAGGCAGCCCTGAGGAACCTCTTCCAGTGAGGGGTGAGCTTTCCCTTCTAACCCTCCTTCCTGTTATTGGTATTACACATTTTGTATCTCTTAATCTTTGCTGACTACTGTTTGAATAACTGGTTATTGCTTATTATATATAATATACAGTTATTTCATGGTTCATTACACAAAATGAGCATTGTTGCTAACTGCTAGCTACTCTGATACGAGCTATGGTAATCTATGAAAGTTCCAATGCTGGAGCAAGGAAACAAGTTACTTACCTGTAACTTTGGTTCTCCAGTATTGGTAACTTTTATAGATTCCCATGCGCCCACCCTTCTCCCCTGGGAAAGCTCAGCCGTCAGCATGTTTTGTTATACTGTTCTACTGGTTCGAGGCATGTGGGCTGCTGAATTCATATCTGTGCATAGAGCGCCGCCTAGTGTTGGGTCCGGATGATTGCACATTGTTGTCCTGGAAGAGTCTTCGAAGTATCACAAGATAGGTGGCTCCTCCCCTGGACTACAGTGCGCATGGGCATCGACTCCATCCTCAGATTGTTTTTTTCCGCCATTGGGTTCGGATGTATATTGGTTCACTCTAGTCGGAATTGATATAAAACTTTCTTAAGGCCAAAAGGCCTGTAGCTTTTCGTCGGTATAGTCTTGCGTTCGGTGCCAGATTCTTCCAGCTCAGTTTCGAGCCGGGCTCCAGAGTGCCGCGTGCTTTCGACGCTGAAGGCCCAGTCGACGCCGAAGGCCCAGTCGACGCCAAAGACCTTATCGACGGACCATCATGGAAAGGAGTCCGTTCAAGAGATGTCCTGTGAGCAACTCCAAGTATCCCCACATCGACGTCCACCCGGTGTGCAACAAGTGTCTGTCGCCGGATCATGATGAAGCCAGCTGCATGGCTTGTTCCCGATTTCGATCAAAGAAGACTCTTATGCATCGTCGTGCTGCGCGCCAGGAGGCCCAGCAGACTGCACCGGCGCCTGTGAACATATTCTATGCCGGGGATGATGAAGGAGCTGACTGGGAAGTTAGTGAGAACCTGTCGAATCCCGCGTCGGAGGTCGACTACAACTACGAGGCGGACGTTGAAATGCTCGAAGCGGAAGAAGTCGTCGACTAGATAGGAGACGACAATGGGGCCTTTGGGGCCATGGAAGATAGCTCGAGCGAAGAGCTCACTCAAACTGACATTGGGGCCGAAACGCTTCAAAAGGCTCAGGTCGAGGGATCGCCACTAGGCCTTACCCAAGATCTTCCAGTGGGTTCTACGGCCCCACCTTCGGGCTCGGCTATGGACATTGCTATTGAGCCGCACCCTGCGAAATCGAAACCGAAAGTGAAGACACCGATCTCGACGCAAGTGAAAGCACTGGTGCCCCCTTCGAAACCAAAAGTGCGTATTGCTTTGGTCGGCTCAAAGCCCTCGGACTTTACGGCACCGACGAAGCAAAAGGGCATTATCGACCCGAAGAAACAGCTCAAGGGCGTCGAGACAAAGTCTGGCACGCCGAAGACAAAGGTCAAGGCAGTCGAGCCGAGCAAATCGGCGCCGAAGACGGTCGGCACCGACAAAGGGCTCGGTGATCCGAAGGTTCTCGAGACTCCGCGTCGACAAGACAAGGCCAAGAGCGGCCCAACCCACGAGTCCACGTCTAGTGGTGCCTCGAAGGATTCAGTCGACTCGACGCAGCCGTCCGCCTCTTTCTCCAAGCAAGTGGCAGACTCCCTGCAGCGCATCAAGGACAAGGCCTCAAGTGTCGGGCCAAAAGATCTTCCACCTTCGAAGCCTGTCAATAAACCGCAGAAAGCGTCGACGCCACTTTACTTCACGTTGCTGCCGAAGGTGGCGCCGAAGGCTTTCGCCCCTAGGATGGTCACCAACGTGCCCGAGAAGGTGCCCTCGGTGCCGAAGTCAACGACGGTGGTCCCGGCCTTAAAGCATCGACAATCTTCGTTGGAAGAACAACAAGAACATTTTATCGATGCAGAAACAGGCAGGCCTTCCCTTCATAAGTGGAAAATTGCCCCGGAACAGCCAATGGAGTCCTATAAAATTCTACTGAAGAGGAAGAAGGATTCCACTTCGACCCCTGTTCTTGTGGAATCAATTTCTCCAAATGGCCATGATGTCTCACCCACTTATTCAGATGTGGACACTGGGGAAGGTGATGATGATGAGTACAGCTATCCTGTCTACACTGAGCCAGATGATACCAATGAACCCTGGGCAGCTGCTGCTGACCCAGGTGATCCTCACTCCACCCCAGACACTCAAATGTATGCTGTGAAAACTTCGCCTACAGAGGATTCAGCTGCGTTTAATGCCCTCATTGAAAGGGCAGATAAAAATCATGACGTCCAGCTCCATGCTGACCCCATTGAAGTAGACTTTCTTTTTGACACCTTTTCCGTCTCAGAGAGGACTGTCAAGACTCTGCCTATGTTGAAGGGTGTCTTGAAGCATGCTGGGGAGATCTTTAAAGAGCCTACGAGAGCCAGGGTGATAAACCCTAGAATTGAGAAGAAGTATAAACCGGCACCTGGTGACCCTACTTACATCAAGGGACAGTTGCCTTTGGACTCTCTTGTTGTTTCTAATGCCCGGAAGAGGGCTAATTCACAAACAACGGGTGATGCTCCTCCCCCAGATAAGGAATCTAAGGTGTTTGAGGCATCAGGGAAAAGGGTGGCAGCTCAAGCAGCCAATATCTGGAGCATTTCAAATACACAAGCACTTCTAGCAAGGTATGACAGGGCGCATTACGACACACTGGAGACCCTGTTACAGCACCTGCCAGACGAATACAAAGAGGCAGCTGAGATGCTCATCCAAGAGGGGAAGCTGATATCAAATGCTTCCATTAAATGTGCACTGGACGCGGCTGACACCGCGGCCAGAGCTATCAACACTAGTGTCATGCTGAGACGACATGCCTGGCTCAGAATCTCAGGATTCAAGCCGGAAATACAGACCACCATTCTCAATCAGACAGTAAACCCTGATCATCTATTTGGCCCAGAGGTGGACAATCAAAAAGGACACTGAAACTGCTAAGTCCATGGGGGCTCTGCAGTCCCAGCTGTTCAGGGGTGGTTCTTTTCGTCGCTCAAGCACTAGATGTGTTTCTAGAGGCCAGCTCTCCCAAACCACACAGTACTATAAAGGCAACACGCAGACCACATACACCAAACAGAGTCGAGGTGGATATCGTGGAAACCGCGCCAAAGGCAGAGGTCGTGGAAACAACAACTCCAGATCCTCCGCCACTAACAAACAGTGACGCCTTGTCACTGCCCCCCGACCACGCAACAACTGTCGGGGGGAGACTTCAACAGTTCCTGCCAGTCTGGAAGTCCATCACCACAGACAGGTGGGTGACACAGCTTATACAGTACGGTTATTGTCTGGAGTTAATATCCACTCCACCCAACATACCCCCAAGACACCGTCCTATGTCCGCCGAGCATTTGCACTTATTGCAGCAGGAGGTCCTCGTCATGCTGCAAAAAGGGGCAATCGAGCTCGTGCCTGTGAAAGAAAGAGGCACAGGAGTTTACTCACTGTACTTTTAATACCAAAAAAGGACGGGTCCCTCAGACCCATACTGGACCTCCGACCCCTCAATCAGTACATCCTATCGGAGCACTTTCACATGCTGAACCTGCAGCAAGTCCTACCGTTGCTCAATCAGGGGGATTTTCTCGCAACTTTAGATCTGAAGGATGTGTATTTTCATATTCCGCTACACCCGTCACACAAAAAATACCTCCGGTTCACCATCCACAACAAACATTACCAGTTCAAGGTTCTGACTTTTGGGGTCACCATGGCACCCAGGGTGTTTACGAAGTGCCTGACGACGGTGGCAGCACACCTAAGGAGACAAAACATTCATGTCTACCCTTATCTGGACGACTGGCTCATTTAGGCAAAGTCGGCCCAGCAGTGTGCCGCCCACATGTCCCACACCATTCACCTTCTTCACGATCTGGGATTCTCATTGAATTACCCAAAGTCCCACCTGCAACCCGCCTACATACGGCTGTATCTGGGTGCGACAATAAACACTCCGGCAGCCACAGCACAGCCGAATTCAGTGAGGGTCAGCAGCATTCAATCGCTGATACAAAAATTCAGACCTCAACACTCGCTTCCAGCACGAGTGTTCATGCAGTTGGTAGGCATGATGGCCTCCTGCATCTCCATAGTCCCGCACGCGAGACTACATATGCGTCCACTTCAGGAGTGCTTAGCACGTCAGTGGACTCAGGCTCACGGCCAGTTGAAGGACCTAGTGTTGGTGAGCGGTCGGGCATACAACTCTCTGCATTGGTGGAATCCACGAAACCTTTGCAAGGGACGACCGTTCCAAGAGCCTGTGCCACAGATCATCCTGACGACGGACGCTTCTCTCCAGGGATGGGGAGCTCATGTACTCCACTACACTGTGCAGGGACTATGGACACCACAGCAAAGGAAGATGCACATCAATGTTCTAGAACTGATGGCGATCTTCCTGCCACTGAAAGCCTTCAAAGTACATCTGTGCAACAAGGTCGTGTTGATCCGGACGGACAACATGACGGCCATGTACTACATTCAGAAGCAGGGAGGAACACACTCCCCACAGTTGTCTCATCTGGCTCAGAGCATGTGGAAGTGGGCCATTCAGAGAAACATCTTCCTCATGGCAGAACACCTCCCACGCAAGGACAATCAGATGGCGGACCTGCTCAGCAGGTACAGCCACCAAATGCACGAGTGGGAGATGCATCCGTCTGTACTCCACCCGTACTTCCAAAGGTGGGGTCATCCAGCGATAGACCTGTTCGCCACAAAGGAGAACGCAAAATGCTGAAGCTTTGCCGCCAGGTTTCCACACCCACAGTTGCAGGGCAATGCGATATGGATGAACTGGTCAGGCAAATATGGGTACGCTTTTCCCCCAGCACCTCTAATACCGCTGGTGGCACACAAGCTGAAGCAGCACTCAATGACTCATCCTGGTTGCTCCAACGTGGGCTCGGTAACCATGGTACACCACGTTTCTGGAACTGTCCGTGGTACCGCATCAAAGGCTGCGCCTCACACCCAGGCTTTTGACGCAGAGCCATGCCGACATTCAACATCCAGATCGCAACAGCTCAACCTGGTGGTCTGGCTCCTGAAGTCTTAGAGTTTGGCTACCTCAACTTACCTCCTGACTGTATGGACATCATCCGGGAGGCAAGGAAGCCCACCACCAGAGCATGCTATGCGGCGAAGTGGAAGCGGTTTGTCACTTATTGTGCAGACCACAACATTAACCCGCTGGATGCATCTATTCAAAACATCATTTGTTATCTCTTACATCTGTACAAATGTAATCTGGCCTATGCTTCCATTCATATACATTTATCCGCAATGGCTGCTTATCTCCAAAACAGACAGCACCTCTCACTTTTCAGGGTGCCTGCCATTAAAGCGTTTCTGGAAAGACTCAAACGAGTCATTCCTCCGCGGACGCCACCAGCTCCAGAGTGGAACCTCAATGTGGTCCTCACCAGGCTGATGGGTCCCCCTTTTGAACCACTGCATTCCTGCGAGATTCAATTCTTGACATGGAAAGTGGCTTTCCTTATAGCGATTACGTCGCTACGACGTGTTAGTGAACTCCAGGCACTAACTATCCATGACCCATTTATTCAAATTCATTCTAACAGGGTGGTGCTTCGCACTAACCCTAAATTCCTTCCTAAGGTAGTGTCTCAGTTCCACATCAACCAGACTATAGAACTACCTGTGTTCTTCCAAAATCCAGAGTCACTTGCGGAGAGAATGCTCCACACACTTGACGTCAAAAGCGCCTTAATGTACTACATTGATAGGACCAAAGATTTTAGGAAGACTAAACAATTATTTGTTGCCTTTGCACTGCAACACAAAGGTAACCCCATTTCCAAGGCTGGTATAGCCAGGTGGATCGTTAAATGTATTCAGATCTGCTATCAGAAAGCCAAGCGCACTCTCACCATTCCACCACGGGCCCACTCCACCCGAAATTTGGGGGCCTCCATGGCTTTCCTTGGAAATATTCCTTTGGAAGACATATGTAGAGCAGCCACATGGTCTACCACACACACATTTACAAAACATTACTGTGTTGATGTGCACTCCAAACAGCAGGCAGCTGTAGGGCAGGCTGTTCTAAAAACACTTTTTCAAACTGCTGCAGCTGGCACCGGCGGCCGCCGTTAATGGAGGGACTGCTATGTATTCTATGCACAGTTATGAATTCAACAGCCCACCTGCCTCGAACCGAATTTGCTACTTACCAGTATGCATCTGTTCTTGGCATGTAGGGCTGCTGACATTCATATCGCCCGAACTCCTCCCCGGCGCCTGTAGGGGCTGCAGCACTCACACATACTTCTGGCATGGTCATCATTCACTTAGTTTCACTCCATCTTGGCCACAATGGCTAAAAACAATCTGAGGATGGAGTCGATGCCCATGCGCACTGTAGTCCAGGGGAGGAGCCACCTATCTCGTGATACTTCGAAGACTCTTCCAGGACAACAATGTGCGATCATCCGGACCCAACACTAGGCGGCGATCTATGCACAGATATGAATGCCAGCAGCCCTACATGCCAAGAACAGATGCATACTGGTAAGTAGCATATTCGTTACACAACGGCTACGGAAATCTGAGGCTCTCTCAGGAAGGTTCTATGGGGTGAGGCTAATCTGATTGGTTATTGCATTGTTTCGGTCTCTTTTACAAGAAGAGGTGGATATACTACAAAATTAGATGAGGCCTAGGCCTTTTCTTTCTCTTTTGTACCTACTGTTATGTTTTTTTTTTTTTTACAGAGATTCCCATTCCGACAATGGGGAATGGTGCAAGCTATGGGAATCTATGAAAGTTTCCAATACTGGAGAGCCAAAGTTACAGGTAAGTAACTTGTTTTCTTATCATAGATAATGGTTTCATTACTGGACTATTTTTGTCA
Organism: Lissotriton vulgaris; assembly: GCF_964263255.1. NCBI lineage: Eukaryota > Metazoa > Chordata > Amphibia > Caudata > Salamandridae > Lissotriton > Lissotriton vulgaris. The sequence continues at coordinate 781,404,264 of NC_141687.1, read as the reverse complement.
TACAGAGCGTCAAATTAAAGACATATACTAGAGTACGTGATAGCAGGATAATTCCCATACAAATATTCAAAAGTGTTGTAACTGTCAAACATGTCATATTTTAGACCACAGTTGTATGAAGGGGTACAAGAGGCTCTGAGATTTTTATCAGTTTGACTTCCCTTTTTATGCAACCAAGAGGATTGCTTGTGTTGAGATGATTTACTCTTTTGCTTAACCGCTCCTGGCACACACTCCTCCTTGATGTTTTTTGATTGCGCTCAACACTGTACTTTAAACATCCTTCCTCTATCATGAATACAGAGTTTGAAAGGCTTGCATTGATATTTTTTACTTTCCACCAGGAGCATAAGTAGGTTTTTAATCCCCTCTTTGTACACTTTGAGAACCATGGATTGGTGTGCAGCAAAGGATCTCCATTGTCACCCTTATGATTTTAACTTCAAAGTTAATACTCTTGCAATTTTCTACGGTAAAATCCCCACTTGTATGGTGAGGACTTGCAAATTGGCCTTCCTTTCTCGCATACCTCTGGCAGCCTTTTAGCTATCTTGCAAGTCATGGCTTTGAGGCATTACAACTCAATAGAATATCAGAAGGAACTAAAGCTGAACATGGATAAAAAAAGATTGCTTTGAGGATGTTGCTTTCCTTTAACTGCCCTGTTAACCTTTTACTCTGCTTCCTCTCTCACCCCAACAGTCACCAGATAACTCCTTTGTTTTAGTAGAAGAGACCTACAATCTAAGAAATTGTAATGGCCAAAGTGTATCTCCTGAGTTTATCGATGTGGTCAAATCAACTCTTGTTCAAATGAGATTTCTTTATTTGATACTTAGGATAAATGCAAATAATCACTTTCCAGTAAATGTGCCTTAGTTGAGTACCTATTGGACCATCTAGAAATGTTCTTACTAGCATCATACAGTCCCTGATCTTTCCCAGGTTATAGGCATATGTTGTGTAATATCTCCAATACGAAAGATCAACAATAATTTGTGATTCATGCTTGCAAATTGAAGCCTATAGATTTGTTTGGAACGGTGTAGAGGCGTGCTACTATCTTCAGGCACTATCCTTTTCAAAACAATGTTCCTGAAAACTGTAACTGAAGGTCTATTAAAATATACATGGTGGCTGCAGAAAGAAACAAATGGGGAAGAGTACACTGATTAGGTAACTTAGCAGTCTGCCTTATACCATTTTCACCACCATGGTTCATGAACTATAGTAGTAATGGCAACTGGTAAAAATGTATAAATCCATACATTAATGCAAAAATATAGTGTTTCTTTTTCCTTTTTTCAGTTAAAGGCTACTGAGTCTGAAAAAATGAACTGGGAGTCAAACAGGTTACAGCTTCTACAAGCGGTTGATGAGAACAAAGACAAAATTGGAAAATTAGAGACTTATTGGCTGGAGGCACAAAGCCTGTGCAAAACTGTAAATGAACATTTAAAAGAAACCCAGGAGCAATATGATGCACTTGAAAAAAAGTACAACAAGGCCAAGAAATTGCTTAAAGATTTTCAGCAAAAGTAAGATTTGTCATTTTATAGTTTGTATCCTCTTTGGGATTGTATTCTCTTAAGGTGATTCATATTTTAACATTGTTGTTCAAGAGCTCTTGAAATATGTCCTATATTGCCCACATTTTCAATTGCTGAGTTTTCATAACCTTTTGTATTTCACCCTCACATCCCCTTCGTGGGTGATGACAATGAGGTAGGAAACTCAACTTTGAAGATTTAATATTGTTGAGGGAAGGACATCTTTGCATGTACACCCATTCCAAATAGCCCCTTCAGTGCTCTAAAAGCTATCATAAGTATATTACCCTGGAAACTTATTTCCCTTCCACGCCCATTGATAAAGTACTACTTTACTTGATGTACATCAGGATTATTAGAATTCATAAATTGCCTGTGGTGGCAGCAAGAACAACTGTATGCTTACAGCTTTTATTAGTTAAGGTGGCCAACTCAGCAAATGGGTTACAACACTCACCAAACAATTCACATCCTTCCTAATGTGAAGAAATCCCAGTTAGAGCCAATGCAGCTTTAGAGTTTCCTAAAAGCCATACTGAAATTTCTCCAAGTCACGAGTGTGTAATAATTTGTAAAGGTGTTTGCCCTTCATCAGACGTCTCTTCCTCTGTCATTGAGGAAGGCAATAAAGATGTTGGGAATTATATGTTGCTTTATTACCAAATGCATGCTCACAGATGTGCTTAAAAGAGGAATTTCCAGCTTGACAATGGGCATGGAAAGAGCGATTTTTGGTCAAGCCCATGATTAAGCATAAATTGCAATGGTAGAGTAGCCCAGACTTATTGCTAGGCAGATTATTTTTAAGTGCGCAGTCGCAGGTGATCTTTACAACAGATCTGTCCACTCACACAGTCAGCACGCATATGCCACACTTATCAGTACAAGGTCTGCGGACACACAGAGGCAGTGTCACATTTTTGAATTAGTTTTATAAGTGGTTCAGTTAGCCCTACGAATGTTTAAAACATGATTTCCCAATGTAGCACTGAGTAGAGCAGACAATATGACTACTGCTTACTATATTCAAAAGCAGAGGACTGAACATTCCCCATAGCTTTTGAATTTAACACCCACATTTGAACATGGAGTTACACTTAATAAGTCCACATTCTGGCAGAGTACCTTCTAGGGCTGGACAGCAACTCTGCAAATCTTCTGAGCAGACATCAGCGTTTCAGGAATGGGAATTAACACTCACATTATACAGTGTTACATCAGCAGTCATTTGAGACCTCTATATGTGGATTTGTTCACAACTCAGTAATAAATGGCAAATATATGACACCATATATTTACAACCACAGTCTCTAGGGATAACCCTGTGGTTCGACTGGAAAGTGGTCTTGTATGTATTTTCCCTCAGGTTCTTTTACCTTATTTTCTGTACCACATATGGTAAGTGTCAATGGTAAATATCCCCATTGCTTAGACTCTACTAGAAATGTCAATTCATCCATTTCAAAACCTTATCTGCCACACCTATCTCAGCAAAATAACAGTTTCAGCTACCTCAATGTAGCTGTTGGCCACCCGAAGTCTTAGAATTTGGTTATCTTCAGTCTCTGAATTATTGTAAGTTGTCAGAAAAACAAGACACTCTACTAAGCATTTTGTGGGTTGCTGCAAAGAAAAGAAAATAGATCAGCAGATGTGTATAATATTGTCCAGTACCTGTTAGAAAAATAAGTGCTTGCATATACTTCCATTTGTGAATTTAGTAGCAGTGGCAGCATATTTGCCATACAAATATCCTTTGTTTTTTTTTTAAAAAAGTCCAGTTACAAATGCTTTTATGGAGGGATTTAAAAGAATTCTACCACTAAAAATCATTCTTGTCCCTACTTGGGAGCTAAACATATTGCCTGCTCTTCTTAAGGGACCTCTATTTCAGACATTTATTAGTTTCTCCTAAGATACCTTTCTTGAAAAGTGTTATTTGGTAGATGTTACAAGTGCTACCTTTTGAGGAACAATGTTTCCAAGCCAATAAAGATAAGGTAATTCTATGGACTCACCCAGACATTCTATCATTCCTTATCAGTCTACTGAAGTTCCATCCATTATTGTAATATTGTAGAGTGTTCGCTACACTCCTTAGATATTACTAGTGCACTTTTGTTTTGGGTTGTGCATGCTTGCGCAGTGAAAAAGAAAGTGTTCTTTCCTCTGCCTTGCTCCAGCAGTGTATTCTCTGCTCTTTGTAAAATCTTTTAATGAACTTTGAAACCTGAGAAGACTGTGTATGTATCTGATTGACCATCTGTCTCTCTCAGTATTCTATTGAAATTGTTAATCAGTATTACCACATATAATGTACTATTCTATCCTGGGCAGTAATCGGATTGAATTGATGATTGTCAGTTAGTCAGAAATCTTATTTGCATACCATAGGTATACTTAAAAGAAGATAAAGCAATACTACAATAAAATAGTAAATAGTTTTCTTCTCATGATTCATAAAACTACATAAAATATACTGCAGTGCATTTAATTAACCATGCTTCTCCTAGAATTTACAACCAACCAACTTTGCAAGAATCAAAGGTAAAATCTGCATTGGACATAAATGATGCCTCCTATCGGGTGATAAAACTATATACTTCGCAAAAATCAAGTACAATGTAGAGAAGAAAATGAAATGTAGCAGAATTTGCTTTGCACTGTGGTAACAAAGGCAGACTCCCGAATTCTCTGCATTATTAAAGCCCAGTGGAAAGCAGAGCAAGTGGTCCACTGCAGCTGCCCTGAAACAAAACCGAAATGGCTGTTCCCATCTTCCCATTTTCCATGTGAGATGGGGCTCCAGTCCAGAATATGCTTTTAAATGAAGTTACATACTGAGGGGGTGGCATTCCATTCTATCTCTAGACACTTGAGACTTAAATATAAAGATTTCACAGCCACTTTGTCTCCCTTGATGATTACGGATGGCGAGTGGAATAATTCTGAGCAGCCGAGTTATTTCAAAGAGGACTCGAAATTTTCTAGCCAGGGAATGCATAATCCTTTGATCAGCTGAAGAGTCGTTAGTAATATCTCTGTTAAATGACACTTCTGTATTTGTCCATATCATGACCCATCCATTATAGAACAGGAGCTAATTTAATACTGTCCTCCCGGTACAGTAGGCCTAGCTCACCATAGGAGATAAAATAGGAACTAGAGGGAGGCTGGTTCAGTATTTGCCTACAGATACCATTCTCCTCGATCTGTAGGGGGTTTACTTTTGCATACCCTAATGCTTCTGCACCATAACGGGCGATGGATGCACATTAAGACTTTTAGTCGGAAATGAGTGCTGACAACGTCTTGCACCCTGTTGGCCAGTGAAGGCTCTGGAGTGCACCTGCTACCCTGAAAAGCTTGAAGACACTGGCTGAAATATGTGAGCAACAAAACCAATTAGACCTGATCATCTAGGGTGATAATTTCATAACTTTCTGAGTGGGATGCCACTAGACCACATAACTGCCTTAAATGCGCTTCCCCACATGCTAGCTTCCTGCATCTGGCGTGGTCCTGCCCCCGCTTGCAGCCCTTTTAGGCAGCGATACACGAGACGCTGGGAAAAATAATTGGGCTTCCGCTTATCGCTCTTCTCGAAATTGCACTCCTAGGGTACACTGTCCAGATTCCCCGTAAAGTTAGGAGGCTAGCGTCACTGGGTTTACTATTGGCAAAGAGAGAGGTGGCCATACACTGGGGTAGGGGTCCCCAAACTGCAAGACTGGCTGAATAGCTTGGTATATTGCAGCACCAACACTGAAACGTATGCCAGTCTTATGCCTTCAACGTCGCGCCCCAAAGACATATGGGGACCGTTGAGGTCATATTTGCAAACTACCACTCAGTCCGCCAATGCACGAGTAAATAGCGGCATTGTGCCGGAGGGTGTGGGCTGAATGAAGGGCCCTATTGATAGCGTAACTCTCGACACCGCGTGAGAGTCCACGGTGTGGGACTGTAGCTCAGGGCAACTGATGCTATTGGTCAATCCAGAAATTTTGCATATCGGGGGTCCTTCAGGGGCATGGGTTTGGGGATGGTGTGTATGGGGGTGGGCTGTGGGTTTTCTCTGCATTGATTGTCATTATACACAGTGTTATACCGATCAGGGGACAGGAATGTATCTCTCATTGCAATGGAACGTTATGCAATGCTATGTGCAATTATCCTATATCTGGAGAAAAAAAATAAAGTTAAAAAAAACAATTCTGAATGGGAGTTAATTTTCTACCCCAACAACAACCCTTCATATTCCTTAGGTATTGTCCCTACTTATACTTGCCATGTCTTCTCATTAAAAGAACCCGGAAACGAGACAACGCTCTTCCGGTTGGATACGCGAACTGGGACAATACAAGTGTCCTTCAAGCGGTAACCGGGCTTACAATATAATAGAGTTCCTGTGTGAAGTGGTGCATAGCTGGTACGAGGGGCCTTTGCTACTACCGGTCACTGTGTATATCAAACAAGGGTCCAGAAAAGGTGAATAAAGACCTCATGCCCTGAAGAAATTTCAGCTACTATATACAGGCAATGAAACATGTCGGCCCATCATTACATGGTCTGCAAGCATGCAGTTTGTTTTTACTTTGAATAATCCCACAAGTTGAGAATAAAAGTGGCTGTTTGGTGACGGTGTGGCTTATCTTCTTTTTAATTTCACAGGGTCTATTTTTGTTTGCGCACATATATATATGCATTTATTTCACTGGTCTTCTGGACACCAATGTATATCATTTTGCGAGATAGCGACCAATGATGAAAAACGTCAGCACAACTGGTGATGGTTAACCAGTAAGCTCCTCTGGTGTTGCACACGTGAGGCGCTATCTCGTTTTTTCCCAATTCTTTTTTTTTTTCTTTCACAAAACTTGGTTCACATTTGTGTGTTCTATACACCTGTTGAAGTGGAGGGTATTGGTGAAGTACACAGTGACTGTAAATTCAGAGGATGGTTCTTTTAAGGAGAAGACAGGGCTAGTTTCAAAATCAAATCGGGTGTTTGTTAAGCGCAACTACTCACCCATATGAGTCTCAAGACGCTAGGGGTGTGGGGGATGGGGAGGGTTCGCAGGTTCCAGTCCATCAAGAAGGGGGTCTGTCGAAGAGCCAGGTTTTGAGGTTTCGTGCGAAGATGGGGGAGAGATGTTATCTGTCTGAGGTGGAGCGGAAAGTTGTTCCAAGTGGAAGGAGAAGGAGCGGCCTCCTGATCTGGTCTTTCGGGTGTGGGGGACCACGGCATAGGAGAGCTGGGCGTATCGTAGGGTCCTTTGGGGTGCGTGGAATTTGAGTCGGCTGTTCAAGGATGCTGGTTCGGTGTCGTGGAGGGCCTTGTGAGAGTGGGTTAGCATCTTGAAGGTGACTCTAGCTTTGATGGGGAGCCAGTGGAGTGTGCGCAGGTGCTGGGAGATGTGGCAGTGGCTTGGCAGGTTGAGGACCAGCCTTGCAGCGGCGTTTTGGATGTTCTGTAGCATGCAGGTGAAGTTTTTTTTTATTCGGCAAAGTGTGTGTTGCTGTAGTCAAGCCTGCTGGTGACCAGGGCGTGAGTGACTGTGTTTCTGTGTACTCGGGGGATCCATTTGAAGGTCTAACGTAGGAGGCGGATGGTGTGGAAGCTGGAGGCGAAGACTGAGTTATTCTGGCGGTCTATTTTGATCTCTGAGTACACAATGATTCCCAGGTTGCGTCCTTGGGGGTGGGCTGGCTTCCGAGGGCGTGGGCCACAAGGTGTCGTTACAGGCATCTGGGTTTGGGCCCATGATAAATACTTCCGTTTTGTTTGTGTTTAGTTGTAGGCAGCTGTTTTTCATCCATTTGGTGACTGCTTCCATGCCTTCTCGAAAGTTGTCTGGCGGTGTTGGGTTCATTGGATAGGGATGAGTTGTGTCTCGTCTGCGTATGACACAATGTTGAGTCCGTAGGTTCTGACACTGGGGGGGAGAGCGGAGCCATGTAGACGTTGAAGAGCGTAGGGCTACGGGAGGACCCCTGGGGGACTCTGGAGGTGGTAGGTGTAGCGTCTGAGAGGAAAGGGTGGAGTCTGACCCGCTGCTTTCTGCCAGAGAGGAAGGAGCGGATCCAGTCGAGGGCCTTGTCTTGGATCCCTCCGTCATTGAGTCTGCGTATTAGGGTGCGGTGAGAGACTGTATCGAAAGCCGTTGAGAGGTCGAGGAGGATGAGGGCTGCTGTTTCCCCTTTGTCCAGTAAGGTACGGATGTCGTCTGTGCGGCAAGGAGGGCGGTTTCCGTACTGTGGTTTTTTCTGAAGCCGGATTGGGAGGAGTCGAGGATGTTGTGCTCTTCGGTGAATGCGGCGAGTTGGCTATTGCTGGCTTTCTCAATTACTTTCGCTGGGAATGGAGCAGGGAGATGGGTCTGTAGTTTTTGAGGTCGGTGGGGTCCGCCGATGGTGTCTTCAGGAGGGGGTTGATCTCAACGTGTTACCAATTGTCAGGGAACAAAGCGGTTGCCAGGGAGCGGTTGATGGTGTCGCAGGGCATTGGTGCGATGGTGTCGGCAGCTCTGTTGAAAATGTGGAGTGGGTAGGGGTCTGTGGGGGCCCCGAGTGGATTGACTTCATAGTCTTCAGTGTGTCTTCGGTGGTGAGGGCTGTCCAGTTGTTGATTGCTGGTTTCTGGGTGTCTGGGGTGGTTGGTGATGGGTCAGTGTGTTGGTTGTCTTTGTCGAAGTTGTCGTAGATTCTTTTGATTTTCTGATGGAAAAAAGGTGCTGAGTTTGTCGCAGAGGTCTTGTGAGGGAAGGATGTCGGTGGACTCGCTGGTGGGTTGGGCGAACTCCTTAATGATGTTGAAGAGTTCTTTGCTGTTGTGTGCACGAGTGGAGATTCTGTCTTTAATCGCTTTTTTCCTTGTTTTTCTGATGAGTTGGTGGTGGGTGTTGGAGGAGGCTCTAAAGTTGTTGTAGGCTTCTGTCGATTTGGTGTTCCTCCAGGCCTTTTCGAGGCGGCGGCAAGTGCGTCGGGACTCTCGAAGTTCGGTGGTGAACCATCAAGCTTTCTTGGCGTGGGTGTTGTTGTTTTTCTTGAGGGGGGCTATGGTATTGGCGCTGTCGGAGATCCATCTGTGCAGGGTTGGGGCTGCGGTGTTGGCATCCTCGTTTCCCGCAATGGTTGGTGTGGAGTTGCCGAGTGTCGAGATTAGCTGGTCGTGTGTGATTCTGGTCCAGTTTCTTTGTTGGAGCAGGTGCTGGTGTCTGTGGATGGTGTGTGTTCTGAAGATGAAGTCGACTCATCGATGGTCAGTCCATGGGAGGTCGGTGGTGTGGCTGAAGGTAATGGAGTTTTCTGTTGTGAAGAGGGAGTCGAGGGTGTGTCCTGCTGAGTGCGTGGGTTCGGTCACGATCTCGCAGAGTCCAATGTTGTGGAGGTTGTCCAGGAGGGATGTGGTGCTGGGTTGCAGTTGCTTCTCGAGGTAGAAGTTGAGGTCTACCAGTAGGGTGTCGTTGGGGGACGCGATGGCATGCAGGGAGATGATGTCCGTGATGGAGTTGGCGAAAAGTCAGCGGGGTCGAGGGGGTCGGTAGAGGAGGGTTCCACGGAGGGTGGAGGTAGGGCTGGCCAGTATCGTGAAGTGAAGGTGTTCAATCAGGTCTGTGGGCTCGTCGGGGAGTGTGCTCAGGTGGAGGGTGGATTTGTGGACGATGAAGATTCCTCCTCCAGCGCGTGTGGGGCGGTCCTTCCTGGAGATCTTGCATCCTTGGGGCATGGCGATGGCAATGTCCGGTCCCGTCGTGATGTTGGTCCAGGTTTCGTTAAAGAATGCTGCGTCCGGGGCAGTGCTGTCAAGGAGGTCCCAGATTTCGGTGGCGTGTTTGTGGAGGGATCGGACGTTGAGGAGGATGCATTGCAGGGTCTTCGGTTCGGTTGTGTTTTTGCGTGCGGATAGTGCTGGGTCAGTGGTCTTGGCGGCGCTGCAGGTGTGCCGGCAGCGGTGACAGCTGAAGGGTTCATGGGTGTCTGCTGGTAATGCTAGCTTGCAGTTGTTGTTGCGGCCTGAGTTGAGAGCGTGGAGTGCAGCTGGGTCGTAGCTTTGGCGGTGCTGAGATCCAGGGTTCCTGGCGCTGGTCGCATTTGGGTCGTGGACAGGCACAGACGGGCTTGCCTTTGGCGCTCCGGTGGCGCGGCCACTGCACGGCAGTGCAGTGGCCGCCATTAAGTAGGGGTCAGGGAGGGCTGGACAGCTGGGAGGCGGGAGCGGGGAGGGGAGCTGGATTGAGCCGGTAGCACTGGTCATGCTGGGTGGAACGGGCACGGGGGCAGCAGCGGCGGGGAAAAACTGGCTAAAAAAGGCAAGAGGAAAAAGGCAAAAAGAGAGGAAAGTGCAAATAGGGCAGCAAAAGTGCAAGAAAGAGTGGAGGAAAGACACAGAGGACACAGGAGAGTGAAAGGGGGAGATTGAGATGAGGGTAAAAAACGAGTGAAAAACGGGAGGAAAGACACAGGAGAGTGAAAGGGGGAGCTTGAAATTAGGGGAAAATGACAGAAAATGGATGTTAAGACCCAGGAGGAGAGTGAAGGTAGTAGATAGAAGTGAGGGGAAAAACGAGTGAAAAAGGAGAGAAAAAGCGGAGCAAGAGAATGGAGACAGAGGTCCACTGGACCACCAGGGATGAGATGCAGGTGAAACCTGTTGGTGGAGGAGGGCCTCCAACACCAACACTCGAGAGTGCAGGGGCTCGGGGGAAGGCCTCACTTAATGGTGGAGCTGCGAGGGAGGGAGAGCAATTTCACCGACAATGAGTCAGTGGTCTTGCTCGCCTGTCCCCACAGTGGCCGCCATTAAGTAGGGGTCGGAGAGGGCTGTACAGCTGGGAGCGGGAGGGGAGCTGGATTGGGCCAGTCGCACTGGTCATGCTGGGGGGAGGGTTGCGGGGGCAGCAGCGGCAGTGAAAAACAGGCTAAAAAAAGCAAGAGGAAAAAGGCAAAAAGAGAGAAAAGTGCAAATAAGGCAGCAAAAGTGCAAGAAAGAGTGGAGGAAAGACACAGAGGACACAGGAGAGTGAAACGGAAAGATTGAGATGAGGTAAAAAACGAGTGAAAAACGGAGGAAAGACACAGGAGAGTGAAGGGGGGGATAGAAGTGAGGGAAAAAACAAGTAAAAAAGGAGAGAAAAAGCGGAGCAAGAGAATGTATGTGTGAGTAGGGACAAAACCCGAGGAAAATGAAGGGTTGTTGTTGGGTTAGAAAATAAACTCCCACTCAAAGTTAAAAGAAATTATCGCCCTAGATGATCAGGTCTAATTGGTTTTGTTTGCTTTGAGTAGAGGGCGACCTGATCTATTATTCCCTCTATTGCTCCTTTGTGTGTTTGAAATATGTGAGCCCCAGGTCCCCCAGCTATCAAACCTTACACCCAGGTAGGGAAAACTGTGCACACTATCTAAGTGCTGCCCCCATGTGGTATGATGGAAACCCTATGTTTGTTGGGGCCGCAAGCCATATTATGTGACTAAAGTTAGCGTTGAACTCCAGCTTACCCATAAAATCCAAAAATGAGTCCACCAACCTTCGCTGAGTGATGGGTGCGTGTGCCACCAGAACTGCATAGTCTGCTTACCGGGAAGGCCACACTGGCTATTTTAGGGACATCCTTACTGCTGCTTAGTGTTGCACAATAAGAAGGGGCTTAAATTAGGAATGCATACAGCGAACATTGGTGCCATCACACATCCTTAATGGACATCATGCCCCGGCTTAAAAACTTCAGTGATTTCCCCATCTGGGCCAAAGTGAACCCTAGCCCCCAGATTCTCAGTTTGTGTAACAAGTGCACTAGGGCAGCACTCGGACCCAACAGCATTTTCCATAGTTTAGTGCGGTTACACTGTCAAAAGCAGTGGATATGTCCATTAATGCTAGGTACAGCGGGCAGTGCCTTGCAGTGGTGTATTTATAAATGATAATGTTGAGGTGCTACTACACTGTACCCAGCCGTTCTCTGAACTTGTACAGGCCCTGATATCCTTCGGGATGAAGTTCGCGCTATATAAAACTTTAAAAATAAATAAAATGAAGTATATTATTCTCCCAAGTCCATTCATGTATCCGATTACAAATTATCATACCAATATTTTGACTGAGGTCTCAATAATTGAAATAGGGAGGTAGTATCTTCGCTCCGACCTATTTCCCTTCTTAAATATTGGAACAATTGTAGGAAGGGACCAGGACCTCTAAATTACTAGAGGCCAGGTTATTGAAAACGTTAGTAAGGAGAAGGAGTTGATGATGCATCTCAATAGATGAGACTATGAAGAACAGATGGACCCAAACTAAATGTATTTGCCAGTAAGTAATTCATAGATCACACACCATGCTTCTTGGGCCTGATTACAAAGCCATTCAAGATGTCAAGTCCATGTTTGAAGAGTGGAATGGTGAATTATTCAAATGCTTCATTCAACGGTTTCTGGAATACAGTTTATAAATTAGGCCAAATATCTCCCCTCCCTTGGCTGTCTGGTTGCCGCTACCTTCTGTTTGAGTGAGAACTGATTAAAAGCTATTGGACAAGACTGTGGCATTCTAGGATGACCCTAATGGAAATGTTTGCTTAATTTTACTGTGAGCATTCACAAATAATAAACCATTCTTCCTCTCTGAGGGAACAATATGACAGTGTACCCTTTTATGAATTACATATTATATCTGAAAGAAGCAGGTTAGTATTAGATTCCTTACCTTAGAATATCCCCAGGCGTCACACTGGATCCGGAAACTTTTGCGTAGCAGTACCCCTGCGCGTCTGTAGGCGTCGTCTGCGGCTCCGCATACGTCGTCGGCGTCGTTTGCGCCGGGATGATGTCGCCGGAGTACTTAGACGCCGCCCTCGCGCGCTGACATCAGTTCTTCTTTTTTCCGCGCCAGCTAAGCGCAGATCTGGAGAAGTAGTACCCTTTTAGTAATTTTTTGACTAAAACTTGATTTTTTTTATCTGTTTTTTCGAGTCGATTGACTCCGAAGGTACCGGTAGGGATGCCCGGGTTCAAACCCTGCTCCAAGTGCAGCCGACTGATGTCGGTTACCGACCCCCATCGCCGGTGTCTTTAGTGTCTAGGCCTCGACCACGATGACCGAACCTGCTCCGACTGCCGGGCCCTGTCGTCTAAGGCTAGGCGGGAGCGGTCCCGCAAGCGACTTGAGCTCTGGCAGTCGGCCCGCGTCGTTCGAGGTCCCGGTCCTACAGGAGGTCGAGGGACAGGTCTCGGGGTCGGAGCCACCGTAGCTCCGAGTCGGCATCAGTCTTCGGGATCAAGATCTTCCGGTAAGAGGCATGAGAGGTCAGAAAGGCGACGCGGCTGGGGGGTTCGGGTGACACAACCCACGCGGCTCCGACAGTCGCGGGCGTCTCATTCTGCCCCATACCTTCCGGTCCCTGGGCATGACGCGACGCCAGAGGAGATCGAGCGGTACCTCATGGCCATGAGGTCTCTCCCTCCTCCGCCGGGTTCCGTGGCGCCTTCGTGCCTAGCGGCCCCGGCTGGGAGGCCTAGCGGGTCGGGTGCTTTGGCTCCGACGCCGCTGGGTGCTTCTGCCGCCACCGCCTTCGGTCCCGGCGCCGCAGGCCCTCACTGGATCCGGGTCGTCGCCGGTCGCCTCACCGGCGCCGGCCCCTAGGGTGTCGCTTCCGGGCGACGCCGTCCCCGATCCTGCCCTCGATTCGGTTCCGGCGCCGCTCTCAACGTCGTATGGAGATTTTTACTTCCACGAACCGGCCCCATCCTTTGAACCTGCATACCAGGAGATGGGTGATGAGGGGGATTGGGAGGGGTCTGAGGACCCTCTGACACGGGAGTGTCAGTCTCAGCAGTACTGGACAGGTGAGCTTGGGACTGCCAGTGGACTGGACACCTCGCAAAACACTGGTTTTTATCTCCCCTCCCACCGTGGCTACGGAGGAGGGGGCTGCCTACAGTGTGGTACTGATGCGGGTGGCCATGGCCTTGGGCCTGGAACTCCCCGTCACAGCCGTGAGGACTAACCTCCTCACTGAGGTCCTTAAACCGCAGTCAAGCTCGGCTGAGCCTCTGCTGCCGTTTAATGAGGCCTTGTCAGACGTTCTTATGGGCACGTGGTCCAAGCCCGCTACAGGTCAGCCTGTAGATAGGAACATGGCCAGACGCCACCGCCCGGCTCCGGGCGTCCCTTGCTTCCTGTCAATCCACCCCACCCCCGAGAGCCTGGTCATCCAGTTCTTCACCTCCCAGAACGTATTCCCGACTGCCCTGCCTGATCGGGAATCCAAGAGGTACGAGTAATATGGTAAGAAAGTATTCTCCTCCCTGAGTTTAGGACTGCGGTCAGTCAACACCGCGTGCCTCTTGGGCCGCTACACCCACTCTCTGTGGGGCACGGTTGCGGACGTGCTGCCACAATGTCCGGTGGAGGTCCAGACTAAACTCACCCAAGCCCTTGCAGAGGGTCGAGAGGCAGTACCGTTTTCTTTCCGGTGTGGGCTGGATATCACCGACTCACTGGGCAGAGCGATGGCAACGACGATGGCGATTCGTCACCACGCCCGGTTGAGGCCCGCCAACTTTTCGGCCGATGTCCAGAACACTCTTATGGACATGCCGTTCGATGGCCGTCTCCTTTTCGGGGACAAGGCAGACCATGCGCTTTAGCGCTTTAAGGACTCCAGGGCTACGGACAAGTCCTTGGGCCTCTCGGCCCCGCGCCAGCAAACGGGTGCCTTTCGCTCCTTTTGTGGCCAAGGGAGGGGTGCTCCCACACGTGCTGCCAGCCACGCACCGCAGACTAACATCCAACGCGGTGGCATCCGTGGAAAACGCTGTGGCGGCGTTCGGGGACAACGGCAAGGCCAGTTCACACCTTCCCCCGCAGCACCCGCCTCTAAAGCATTCTAGTCTGTGCTTTCAGGCCCATGTGACGCCAGTCGGGGGCAGGGTTCGCCATCACCACTTCCACTGGCGCACTGTCACTTCGGACAGGTGGGTGTTGCAAATCGTCCGAAGGGTCTTCTCCCTCCCCTTCGAGACAACCCCTCCAGCCATTCTACCGCAATACCACCTCGTGTCGGGGGACCACTTGCAACTTCTGCAAGAGGAAGTTACGGCCCTCTTGGCCAAGGGGGCCATTGAGCACGTTCCTGGGCCGGAAGTAGGGTGTCGTTGTTAATCTCACTACTTTCTTGTACCCAAGAAGGGCAAAGGGGACCTACGCCCTATCTTGGACCTACGGAACATCAACGGCTTCCTCCGGAAAGAGAAGTTCAAGATGCTGACACTGGCTCAGGTCTTAGCTCCCCTGGACCCAGGGGACTGGTTGGTAGCGTTGGATTTGCAGGACGCACAGTTCACGGTAGGCCACGAGCACTTTCAGTTTACCGTGCTCCCCTTCGGCCTTACCAGCGCCCCACGGGTGTTCACGGAGGTGATTGCGGTGGTCGCAGCTCATCTGCGCAGGTAGAGGTTTCCATCTTCCCCTACCTCGACGACTGGTTGTTGAAGGCGGGCTCGCCCCAGACAGTCGTTAGCCACCTCCAGACAATGGCAGACCTCCTGCACCAGCTGGGGTTTTCCATCAATGTGCCGAAGTCACACCTGTGCCACTCTCAGAAGCTCCTCTTCATCGGAGCAGTTCTCGACTCGGCACGGTTTCGGGTTTATCCTCCCGAACAGCGGGTTCGGGATATTCAGGCTCTGATTCCAATCTTTCAGCCTTTATCCCGGGTCTCGGTCAGGTTGACGCTGCGGCTTCTGGGGCTGATGGCCTCCCGCATCCTTCTGGTGCATCAGGCCCGGTGGCGGATGCGGTCTCTGCAGTGGGACCTGAAGTTTCAGTGGGCCCAGCATCAGGGCAACCTGTCCGACCATGTCCTGATCTCGGAGGGCACTGCGAGACAGCTGCGGTGGTGGCTCACGGACCACGATTGGGTCAGCGGCAGGTCCCTCTCCTTACCCCAACCGGAGCACGTAGTTGTGATGGACGTGTCCCTCCTAGGTTGGGAAGGCCACATTGGAGAGGCGGAGATCAGAGGCCTCTGGTCTCCGGCTAAGTCCCGGCTCCATATCAACCTTCTAGAGCTGAGGGCGATTCATCTAGCACTCAAGGCATTCCTCCCCTCTGTCCGGGGGAGTGTACTGCAGGTGTTCACAGACAACACCACCGCCATGTGGTACTCCAACAAAGAGGGCGGGGTTGGGGTTGTGGACCCTCTGCCAGGAGGCTCTGCGCCTGTGGCAGTGGCTGGAACATCAGGGTGTGACCCTGGTGGTTCAACACCTGGCAGGTTCTCTGAACGCCAGGGCAGACTAACTCAGCCGACGGTGCATGATGGATCACGAATGGCGTCTGAACTCTGATGTGGCGCAAGGCCTCTTTCTGCAATGGGGAGTGCCTTGGTTAGATCTATTTGCCACAGAAGAGAACGTGCAATGTCATCAGTTCTGCGCGTTGGAATTTCTAAGGCGGCACTCGCTCGGAGACGCTTTTCGTCGCGAGTGGAGTTGCGGTCTTTTATACGCCTTTCCGCCTATACCACTTTTGCCCAGAGTGCTGAAGATCAAGCGCGACCGGGCCCAAGTTATCCTTGTTGCTCCGGACTGGGCACGAAGGTACTGGTATCCCGAGCTACTCAGTATGTCTGTCGGTCCCCCGGTTCGTCTGCCTCTTCAGGAGGACCTTCTGTCGCAGCAGCAGGGGACGTTCCTCCACCCAAACCTGTCCAGTCTCCACCTACATGCTTGGAGATTGAGCGGCAACAGTTGAGGCCATTTGACTTTCTTCCTGAAGTTTGTACTGTGATTATGGCAGCCAGGCCTCCCTCCACAAAGTCTGTATACGCCTGCAGGTTAAAAAGATTTGTGGCATGGTGCACAGCAAAGGCTGTGGATCCTCTCTCTGCCCCTCTTTCTGAGGTTCTTCTATTCCTTCTTTCTCTTGCCCAGCAGGGCTCTGCTCTGGGCACTCTCAAGGGTTACCTTTCTGCCCTTTCAGCCTTTTTAAGGCTACCTGATCAGCCATCTTTGTTCAAGTCCCCAATTGTAAATAAGTTTTTGAAGGGCATCACACACATGTTTCCCCCTGTTCCATTCGTGATGCCCCAGTGGGACTTGAACCTTGTTCTTACCTATCTGATGTGCGCTCCCTTTGAGCCACTTCATAACTGTCCTCTTCGCCTTCTTACTCTGAAGACTGCTTTCCTGGTTGCCATCACATCTGCCAGGAGAGTGAATGAGCTCCAGGCTCTTTCTTCCAAACCTCCTTTCCTTTTTGTCCATCCGGACAAGGTTGTGTTGCGGACAAGACCCTCTTTCCTGCCCAAGGTTGTAAATGTAAATGTATTTGAGCTTATATAGCGCACAGCTACCCACAAAGGGTTTCCCGGCGCTTGCTTAGGGAACCCGTCCTGGTATTCCCCTGTGAGATAACCCCGGCAGGGTATCCACAAGGTGAAAGCCAGGCATCCCGCCGCGAGGGGCCGTTGTGGAGATAAAGCAAGCTATTGCCCAGAGTCGCAGAGTGTGAACCCATGAATTGAGAAGGCACCGGAGCGAGAATTATCGAGTCCGTGGAATTTTTGAGCCCAAGACCCGCCGAGGCGGGTAATTGAACCCTGGTCCAGGGCCGATCTCAGCTTCCGGGTCTGCCGCCTCTAACCCCTGAGCCACACTTCTCCAGATTGTCACAGCCAGGTTGTCACAGCCTTCCACATCAGGCAGTCCATCACCTTGCCCACCTTCTTTCGGCCTCCGCATCCCTCAAAGGAGAAAGAGCGGCGCCACTGTCAGGACCCAAAACGTGCGCTCTCGTTCTATCTGGATTGCACAAGCCAGTTCCGGGTGGATGACCAACTCTTTGTTGGTTACGTGGGCTGGGCGGTACACAAGCGAACCATCTCTAGGTGGGTCGTGTTGTGTATCAAGGCATGCTACTCCTTGGCTAAGAAGGAACCTCCTGTTGGGCTGAGGGCCCATTCCACTCGGGCCACGGCGGCTACTACTTCCCTGGGCCGGGGAGTCTCCTTGCAGGACATTTGTCAGGCAGCTACGTGGGCCTCGCTGCACATGTTTGCAAGACACTACTGCCTGGACAGTCAAGTCTGAAGGGATGGCTTCTTTGGCCGTTCCGTCCTCCATGACTTTCTGGTGTGATTATTGGTTCGCAGACCCACCACCGGGGTTGGTATTGCTGGGGTATCTATTCTAAGGTAAGGAATCTAATACTAACCTGTTTCTTTCAGATGAACAAGTTACTTACCTTCTGTAACGATATGTTCGAGGCATGTGGGCTGATGAATTCATATCTGTGCATAGATCGCCGCCTAGTGTTGGGTCCGGATGATTGCACATTGTTGTCCTGGAAGAGTCTTCGAAGTATCACGAGATAGGTGGCTCCTCCCCTGGACTACAGTGCGCATGGGCATCGACTCCATCCCCAGATTGTTTTTTTCCACCATTGGGTTCGGATGTGTTTCGGTTCCCGCGTCGGCGCCGAAGTTGGTCGACGCTCTGAAGAGTCGCGTCGACACCAAGAAGGTCGATGACCATGAGAAGGCCCCAAAGAAGCGGCAAGACGACCCTAAGTCTCCTGCTGCACCGCTTCCACTTGACAAGGCAAAGGGGGGAGCTGCGTCGGCTCCGAAGACTGCGTCCTTGGTTGCCGACCCGATCCCGGCTTCGGAAGACTCTCTCGAGCCGGTCCGTCCCTCCGCCTCGTTCACCAAGAAGGTCACGGAGTCCCTTCAGCGTATTCGGGAGGGGGCCGCGGCAGTCGAGCCAAAGGACACTGTGCCGCCCAAGCCTCTACAGAAACCGGCGAAGGCGCAGACGCCGATTCTCTTCACGTTGCCGCCGAAGACGGCGCCGAAGGCTTTCACTGCGAAACCTTGGGCCGGAGGGCCCTTGAGGTTGACTTCGACGCCAAAGGCATCGTTGGTGGTTCCAAGCCCGCGCCACCAAGCACTGGCGGAGGAGGAGCGTCGAGAGGTGATCATCGACGCCAACACAGGCAAGCTCTCTCTCTCCTTAAACGGAAAATCACCCCGGAGCCGGCTTTGGAACATTTCCACATCCCGCTTAAAAAGAAGTTGGACTCTGCGGGTGCATCTGCCCCTATGGAGCCTGCATCTCCACAAAGTCAGGAACTCTCACCCACTCATTCTAATGTTGAGGAGGGTGATGGAAACGATGAGGATGAGTATGCTTATCCAGTTTACTCAGACCCAGAGGATGTGACTGAGCCATGGTCTGCCGGGGGCGACCCTGGGGACCCTCATTCGGTACAGGAGCCGCAGCTTTTTGCTGCAAGACTTCCCCAACAGAAGAGTCTGCGGCCTTCAACGCTCTAATTGAAAGAGCTGCAGCCAATCATGACGTCTATCTCCATGCAGACCCAGTGGACGTCGATTTTCTTTTTGACACCTTTTCAGTGGCTGAAAAAACTGTTAAGACATTGCCAATGCTCAAAGCAGTGTTAAAACATGCACCAGAGGTTTTCAAGGAGCCCACCCGGGCAAGAGTCATTAATCCTCGTATTGACAAGAAGTACAAGGCAGCGCCCACTGATCCAACATGTATCAAAGGACAGTTGCCACTAGACTCTTTGGTTGTCTCCAACGCACGCAAAAGAGCCAACTCACAGACTACGGGTGATGCTCCTCCCCCAGACAAGGAATCAAAAGTATTTGAGGCTTCGGGGAAACGTATTGCTGCGCAGGCAGCCAATATGTGGCGCATATCCAACACGCAGGCGCTACTTGCACGCTACGACAGGGCACACTACGACACTCTAGAGACCCTTCTACAGCACTTACCAGATCAGTATAAGGAGGCAGCTGAAATGTTGATTCAGGATGGGAAGCTTATCACCAATGCTTCAATTAAGTGTGCTCTGGATGTGGCTGATACCGCCTCACCAGCAATAAACACTAGCGTTCTACTGCGCCGACCTGCATGGCTCAGAATATCAGGCTTTAAACCAGACATTCAAACTACCATCCTAAAGCAAACTGTCAATCCAGACCACCTGTTTGGCCCAGAAGTGGATGCCACCCTCGAAAAAATGAAAAAAGACACTGACACTGCTAAATCTATGGGTGCCCTGCAGTCCCAGCAGTTTCGGGATGGTTCCTTTCGCCGCTCCAATAACAGAGGCACCTCAAGGGTTCAAGCGTCACAATCCACGCAATTCTATAAGAGTAACACCCAATCCTCATATACCAACAAGGGTCGGGGTAGATACCGTGGCAACAACGTCAAAGCCAGAGGACGTGGAAATAACAGCTCCAGGTCCTCCACCGCCAGCAAACAGTGACGCCTTGTCACTGCCCCCCGACCACGCAACACCAATCGGGGGGAGACTCCAGCAGTTCCTGCTCGTGTGGAAGTCCATCACCACGGACAGGTGGGTCAGATCTCTTATCCAATACGGTTATTGTCTGGAGCTCGCATCCACTCCACCCAACATACCTCCAAAAAGCCGTCCTATGTCCGGCGAGCACTTTCTTGTTGCAGCAGGAAGTCAACGTGATGCTGCAAAAAGGGGCAATAGAGCTCGTCCCCCTGCAGGAAAGGGGTACAGGGGTTTACTCCCTGTACTTTCTAATTCCAAAGAAGGACGGATCCCTCAGGCCCATCCTAGACCTCAGACCTCTCAACTTTTACATTCTGTGAGAACATTTCCATATGCTCACGCTGCAGCAGGTTCTCCCACTGCTTCGGCAAGGGGACTTCCTGGCGACTCTGGATCTCAAGGATGCATACTTTCACATTCCCCTGCATCCTTCACACAGAAAATACCTAAGGTTCACCATTCAAAACCAGCACTACCAGTTCAAGGTTCTGCCTTTTGGGGTCACCACAGCGCCCAGGGTCTTCACAAAGTGCCTAGCGACGGCGGCGGCACATCTGAGACGTCAGAACATCCACGTCTACCCCTATCTGGACGACTGGCTCATTCAAGCAAAGTCGGAGCAGCAGTGCGCCAACCACGTGTCCCACACCATTCTCCTTCTGCATGATCTGGGGTTCTCATTGAATTACCCAAAATCCCATCTCCAGCCCGCCCTCATACGGCAGTATCTGGGTGCGACCATAAACACTCTGGCGGCCACTGCGCAGCCGAATTCAGTGAGAATCGAAAGCATTCAGTCGCTGATCCAAAGATTCAGACCTCAGCACTCGCTTCCAGCAAGAGTGTTCATGCAGTTGATAGGCATGATGGCCTCCTGCATCTCCATAGTCCCACACGCGAGACTACATATGCGTCCGCTTCAGGAGTGCTTAGCATGTCAGTGGACTCAGGCTCACGGGCAATTGAAAGACCTAGTGTTGGTGAGCGCTCGGGCATACAACTCTTTGCATTGGTGGAATCCACAAAACCTTTGCAAGGGCCGACTGTTTCAAGAGCCTGTGCCGCAGATCATCCTGACGACGGACGCTTCTCTCCAGGGTTGGGGAGCGCATGTACTCCATTACACAGTGCAGGGACTATGGACACTACAGCAGAAAAAGATGCACATCAATGTGCTAGAACTGATGGCGATCTTCATGGCCTTAAAGGCGTTCAAAGTACATCTGTGCAACAAGGTCGTGTTGATCCGGACGGACAACATGACGGCCATGTACTACATTCAGAAACAGGGAGGAACACACTCTCCGCAGCTGTCTCATCTGGCTCAGAGCATGTGGAAGTGGGCCATTCAGAGGAACATCTTCCTCATGGCAGAACACCTCCCAGGCAAAGACAATCAGATGGCGGACCTGCTCAGCAGGCACAGCCACCAAATGCACGAGTGGGAGATACATCCATCAGTACTCCAGCCGTACTTTCAAAGATGGGGTCATCCAGAGATAGACCTGTTCGCCACAAGGGAGAACGCAAAATGCCAAAGCTTCGCCGCCAGGTTCCCACACCCGCAATCGCAGGGCAATGCGATATGGATGAACTGGTCAGGCAAATTTGCGTACGCTTTTCCCCCAGCACCCCTGATACCGCTGGTGGCGCGCAAGCTGAGGCAGCACTCAATGACTCTCATCCTAGTTGCTCCAACGTGGGCTCGCCAACCGTGGTACACCACGTTTCTGGAACTTTCCGTGGTACCGCATCAAAGGCTTCATCTCACACCCAGCCTTCTGACGCAGAGCCATGGCGACATTCAGCACCCGGATCCGCAACAGCTGAACCTGGCGATCTGGCTCCTGAGGTCCTAGAGTTTGGCTACCTTAACCTTCCTCCCAATTGCATGGACATCATTCGGGAGGCAAGAAAGCCCACTACTAGAGCATGTTATGCGGCCAAATGGAAGCGGTTTGTCATTTATTGCGCAAACCACAACATTAATCCACTAGATGCTTCCATTCAGAACATCATCTGTTACCTGTTCCATCTGTACCAGTGTAATTTGGCATATACTTCCATCCGCATTCACCTGTCTGCGATGGCCGCATACCTCCAGAATAGACAGCACCTTTCACTTTTCAAAGTGCCTGCTATCAAAGCTTTTCTGGAAGGACTCAAAAGGGTCATTCCACCACGGACCCCACCAGCTCCAGAATGGAACCTCAATGTGGTTCTTACAAGACTGATGGGTCCTCCCTTTGAGCCACTACATTCTTGCGAACTTCAGTTCTTGACTTGGAAAGTGGCTTTCTTAGTAGCAATTACATCGCTACGGAGGGTTAGTGAGCTGCAGGCCCTCACAATCCAAGAGCCTTTCTTCCAGGTTCATGCTAACAGGGTAGTGCTCCGCACTAACCCTAAGTTTCTACCCAAGGTTGTGTCTCAGTTCCACATAAACCAAACAATTGAGTTGCCGGTGTTTTTTCAAAATCCTGAGTCACTGGCGGAGCGGATGCTCCACACCCTTGACGTTAAAAGGGCCCTAATGTATTACATTGATAGGACCAAGGATTTTAGAAAGACTAAGCAGCTTTTCATTGCCTTTGCGCCACACCACAAAGGTAACGCTATTTCCAAGGCTGGTATTGCTAGGTGGATCGTGAAATGTATTCAGATCTGTTATGCGAAGGCTAAACGCACTCTTACAATTCCACCGAGAGCCCACTCCACCAGAAAGTTGGGGGCCTCTATGGCCTTCCTTGGAAACATTCCCTTAGAGGACATATGTAGAGCAGCCACATGGTCTACCACACATACATTTACTAAGCATTACTGTGTAGACGTGCACTCTAAACAGCAGGCAGCTGTAGGGCAGGCTGTTCTCAAGACACTTTTCCAAACTGCTGCAGCTGGCACGGGCGGCCGCCGCTAATGGAGGGACTGCTATGTATTCTATGCACAGATATGAATTCAGCAGCCCACATGCCTCGAACTGCAAATGCTACTTACCAGTATGCATCTGTTCTTGGCATGTAGGGCTGCTGACATTCATATCGCCCGCCCTCCTCCCCGGCGCCTGTAGCAGCTGCAGTGTTTACATATCATTTCATGGCATGGTCATCATTCACTAAGTTCACTCCATCTCGGCCACAATGACTAAAAACAATCTGGGGATGGAGTCGATGCCCATGCGCACTGTAGTCCAGGGGAGGAGCCACCTATCTTGTGATACTTCGAAGACTCTTCCAGGACAACAATGTGCAATCATCCGGACCCAACACTAGGCGGCGATCTATGCACAGATATGAATGTCAGCAGCCCTACATGCCAAGAACAGATGCATACTGGTAAGTAGCATTTGCAATCTGGAAGAAACATTAGTTAGTATTAGATTCCTTAAAGACCCACCCATCCTCCCCGTTCTGCGAACCGATATCTAGTGTTAAGGTCATCCCCTTTCAGGGCCCTAGTTTCATGGCACCAGTGTTGGTTTTTATCATGGCTTTGCGTTTCTGGCGCGGAAAAGCTGTCTATAAGAACTGACGTCAGTGCGTGAGGCGGCGTCTAAGCACTCTGGCGACGTCATCCCGGCGCGAACGACGGACGAGGAGCCGCAGACGACGCATACCGACCCGCAGGGGTACTGCTAGGCAAAAGTTTCCGGATCCAGTCTGACGCCTGGGGATATTCTAAGGTAAGGAATCTAATACTAACTACTGTTTCTTCCAGATATATCGTTACCGAAGGTAAGTAACTTGTTCTACAAGGGAAGATTACTTATTATTAAAACCTGTTTCACATACTGAAAATAGTCAGTGTGCAGTAAATGTCTGACATGTGGCATAAAATGAGTTCAAATTGCTAATCTTTTTAGAGAAATAGAGTTTATGAAGAAGGAAGAAGAACATAAAGTGATGCTTGAAGCAAAGGACCAGATGCACACAGAGCAACTTAAGATATTGCAAACCAAAGTAAGCCTCTTTTAATAATATTTCTGTGTTTTCAGGAACTTGTATGCAATTTTATAATTATTTTCCTATTTGCAGATTGAAGAACTCGAGAACAAACTACAGTTACAGTTGCAAATTAAAGAGGCTCAAGGAATTTCAATTTCTCTTCAAGATATGGAAAGGAACGGCAAGCAGTCTGTACAACACGAGAAATTAGATGAATTGCAAGAAGTAGAAAGCCTGACTAAGTTATCAGAGCAGGCAGACAGTCTGTATGGTAAAGTATCAGTTATTTGCGTTAAACAAGTGCTACCAGTCCCCAAGCATATGTTAGTTTGCAGATATGTTTGTTCTGAACTGCCTGCATCTCATTCTGCATACAGCAAATCAGAAATAAGAGGCTTAGAGTGCAGCAGGTTCCTGTAACTTTTCTAAAGTATTTCAGTAAATTGATGAATTGACCCTCAGTCTACCTGTATTTATAATACAGTGAAGAAATGCAGGTAAACAGCCCCTTCATATGTATACCTTGGATATTTTTTATCACTGGGTTACCTACCATTGCCAGAGAGCTTTGTCAGCTCTTTGTCAATGCCCTGAATCTATTATCCTTCCTATCCCGCATTAGCATCTGATGTCCATGTTAGCCAAAAGTCACATAGTTACTCAAGCTTTCTAGAAATGCCAGCCTTTTTAGAGATGGTGTCGCCCACTTCAAACCAGCAGTTCTGTATTCAAGGATATGACAAGTGCCGCTGCAGAAAGACTGATTTTAATGCTTCACATCTCCTCCACCTAGAGACTTTTCTAAGACCACACTTCCACATTCTCAGAGCTGTGTAGTAAACTGTGGAGTTAAATGTGTTTATGCATAGTTTACTTTTCAGTGAAAGAGCACTGGTTTGTGATTAGCAGTACTTGTACTCTTTTGAATTCTTTCATTATTCTTTGTTTGGCTAGTTAAACATAAACATTTAATTTACAAAAAAATAGATAAAAATTCCAGAATCCATGCATTTAGAATAATATATTCAGACTGGAGACCCATACCTCTTTCTGGTAACCATGGCACAACTAATACAACTTATAACGGCTGTACAAAGGCAGACATTACTTAATTGTTGCAAAATAAGTAAAGCGTGCTTGTATTTAGTTAGATTGACCAAACTCAAAATTGGAACCTAAAACCTTTTTCCGGTGTGAAACGTATAAGTCCCAGAAAAGCATGAAGTGCAAAGTGCTTTGTTTGGAAGTATTGTTACATGGGTAGGTTGGAAGAGTAGAAAAACATGGACTTACGTGATATTACCAGGGAATAGCAAAGGCATTATCAAGCAAAAGGCAATATGACAAAATCTCCCCTAAGAAGCCTGCTTTTAGGTTGCTCCAGATCCTTATCCATAACAGGAGATCTATATTAATGTTATCTACCAGATTATCCAACCCTGCTTCAAAGTCACACATACAACTTGGTAAGACAGGCTTATGGTATAGCCAACAGTCTCCTCAGGAATGTATTTCCTAATTGTTGTAATAGTTTTGCATCATCATAGCCCCCTGCAGGTAATAGACATTGTACCGCTGTCTGGAAAGTATCAATTCACCCTTTTTAGGTCTCGCCTGAACCAGGGCATGCGATTCTCTCAGACATTTAGTTAGGGCTTTTAAAAGTCCTACCAAAAGCTCCTTGCTCGAGCAGAGGAGCCATCTGGCTTTCCTCTCGCTCTCCCGCGCACCTCGCTCTGCCTCTCTGCACCCTGACAGCGCACCTCGCTCTGCCCCTCTCCCACCACAGGCTGCGTCCTCGCGATCACTTTCACTTTCACGGCTGCATTACTTTTACGGCCGCGCGGCCAATGCTTTTTGTGCTGGCTGTCACCGGAAGTAGGGAACAAGGGGCAGGTTTTTCGCAGATAGGGTACCAGTACCTTCCAACACTCCTCTCCCACACCCCCGGCTATGCCGCTAATCCAAATTACTTGCTTCCTCTCCCGGTCCTTGACTCGCTAGCTGCAAACGCCCTCCAATCCTATGGGACTGGGAGCGAAGCGTACTCTCACAGCGTTCTTGGCAGCCACTGGACCCGCTGCATACCCCCGTATCACATGGCCTCTACATGCGAACGCTCTCAGAAACCGAAGAAGGTCTTTAGAAAGAGGCTCCATAGCCTCGAACTTTCCTAGCAAGCTAGCCAGGTCGGGTCATCCAGAACCTGCACTGCAGGCATGCCAGAGAAGGTGACTTCCGGGAGTGGACAACAACTGGCCAATCAGGAATAAACACTACCTTAATCTCCGCCTACCTAAAGCACCAGCAGGTTTCCCGCTACATTATACAAAGCTTAGAGGATGAGCAAAGAACTAGAGTGCTAACTTCACTTTTATAAACGCCAGCAGGCTGTATGAAGAAGTCACACTCCTCTCAGTGAAGTGCCAGCCCCGCTGTGCTTGACCTGTTCGGCAGCATTCGGAGGCATTTATAGTGCTGTTCTTGCTTATTTCTTATTTAGAACCCTCTGGTCCTCGGAATTTTCTGAAGGACATATTTAGAGTAAAATTGTTCCTTCCTGAGAGTAATTAACTTGCTTTTATGTTTGATATCTCCCATGGGCAAGGTTGATGAGGGATATTAAATGTTTGTTTCCTGGGTATCTGTTCTTTTCAACACCTAGTCTTCCATGTTGAGATCACGTAATCGGGCTTTACAACTGGCACTGACAAAGGTCATAGTTGCTTGCCTATCTTCTAAGAGTGGTTAAATCATTAGGTGGGACTGAAGTCCATGCGGAATGATGTGGGATAATGTAAGTAACCTTCCTGGTAATGCAGAGTTGCACAGGCGGATATTCAGTCGTCTTTGGGGTGCTGGGGTATTCACAAGGCTTTAATTTAAGTGAGATGAAAAAAACTGGGGAGTCTCTCAAAGGGGCGTGGCCATTGTAATTAAGGGCGTGGCATAACACATAAGCAAAAAATCTGTGTTTAGCATAGTGTGCCTTGTTTTTTGCTGTTTCTGTCATTGCACCTAGATATAGGATCCAAGTAACACCATACCTACAACAGGTCAGGATTATTGGCTTTGTCAATGGTTGTTACTTGCATAAGAAAAATAAGCAGCAACTATGGCTTGTATATAATATTGGAAAAGCTTCCCCTTAAAGCCCTGGTGACACCACGACAAAGTTGGTGCTCTTGAGTTTAAAAAAGAAAAAGGGAAATCCAGAGAGAAAATGACTTTCTTTAAAGGATTTCCCTTCCCCTACAACACTCCCCAGGCATGACGTCATGCCGTAACTTCTCCACTATTGAGAAGTGAGCAGTGTGAGCACGCGCTCATGATAAATAGTCTCCGCAGGTTCTGCCCTTGTCTCTTCGCCAGGTGCCACTGCCCTATTGAGCAGATATGCAGTGTATAGCCCCCAAAAGTTTTTAGGCCTACTTTGGGGTGGGAGTAATTCACTGAAATTCTCCAATTGTGTGCAACAATAAAGCATATCATGTTACCACTGTGTTAAAGTGGGGATGGGGCCTTTCATCCAGCACATTGCGACCCTGCGCTTCATAATGAGTAAACCCATGTCTACAAGTCTGCGTAACGCCTTAGGCAATTTTTAGAATATCCTAAAAGAGCTAATGCAGGATCAGGAGTACGCTCTACAATTTTCCCCAGTTCCAGGAAGATACCCTCCCAGTATTTAAATACAACTGGGCACTGCTACGCCAGATGCTAAAAATCTGCTGTTTGAATGTGGCATCTGTCTCAGGCTGAATTCTCTCTCAAACCATACATGTGTAGGCTTTCTGCCGTATAATATACTCTATTCACGTATTTGAAGTGTATTAGTCTATGCCTACCATGTAGTGAGATACGCCTTGTGTTAGTGCAGCAGTAGTTCCACATTGAGTCCTCTATTGTAAGTTGTATATCTCGTTGCAGGGCCAGCCTGTCTTTGGTGTATTGGTTCGCTCTGTGAGATATAGCTAACTTATATATGTTAGGGACTATCTTGCGGGGAGACTTAGCTTCTATAATATAAGACAATTGCAGTACCTCCGGGGGTTCGTTCAGGTCTTCCCCCAACAAGTCACGCAGAGCCCACGTACTCTATAGAACTGAAAGTGTTGCAACAAGGTGCCAGCATCTGCATTGCCCGCAGCTTCGTCCCATGTCTTAACCACTCCATCCTGGAACAGGTCTCCCGCTGTTATGTTTAATGTGTGCATTGCTTGCGTTACCCCCCATCCCTACATGGGGCCAACAAAAGAGTCCAATCAATCGGCATAGCCGGTGAGTACAACAATGCTCCTGCCTGCAGTTGCAACAAATAATGCCAGGTGTGGCGTGTCGAGTTAATGGAATCCAGGATCCCCGTTCTCCGGTCCGTGGGTTCAAATATTGTGGCTGGGAGGGGGAGTGGCTTGGCAAAGAGTTTCTCTCTTCGGAGAAACGGTATGGTCGACTCCCCATGAATCCAGTAATAAGCTTGAGCACCTTGCGCCGCTCTGTAATATAGATTAAAATCTGGCGCGACCAATCCCCCCATATTGTGTGGCAATGTAAGTATTTGCCATTGTACTCATGCTTGTTTCCCCGCCCACGCCAATTTTATCATTGCTTTATCGAGCCAATGAAAGGAGAAGTGTGGCAAAACTATAGGGATATTCATGAAAAACAAAAATCTAAGCAGTATTACCATCTTCATGATGGAGACCCAGCCAATTAGAGACAGCGGCAACTTGACCCAGGTCTCTACGTCATCCTCCAATTTAGCAACTGCAGTGCCATAGTTTTCTCTGAACACGATCTCTGAATCTGTATGTAGACGAATACCCAGATATCGAATCGCGTCCGTGGACCATTGAAAAGGGTAATCCATCTCAAATTGTGCCCTGACAGAAATGAGCAGGAAGATTATGGATTTAGGCCAATTGACCTGCAAACCGACAATGCCCCAAAGTGCACCACCTCTCTTAGGAAGGGGAAAGATTGTGTTCCGGGTCGCGGATATATAATAATGTCATTCGCATATGTAGACACTACAATCTTTTTGGGAAACTGATACCTCTATGGCCCTGATACTCCCTCAGTGCGCAGGCCAAAGGCACCGCTACCAAGGCATATAATATGGGGGACAATGGACATCCCTGCTGAGTCCCTCTGGATATCGCGAAGGAGTTCATAACCAGGTTACCCAATTTTATGCGCGCCATGGGTGCAGTGTACAACACGCTAATCAATTGGAGGAAGACCGAGCCCAGTCCCATCCTAGTCAATACCTGTTGCATGAAAGACCACTCGACTGAATCAAAGGCCTTCTCCATGTCAAAGACCAAAACTGCCTTCGTATCCTGCTTGACGTGCTGCATAGTTCCAAACACAGTGGGGAGTTTGTAAGTGAGGTTCGTGTCAGGGATGATCCCCGCCTGTTCCGGAGCTACCAGCACAGGTGCCAGGGGAGACAAGCGATTAGCCAATATCTTAGCAAATAACTTGGTATCGACATTGAGCAATGAAAGGGGCTGATAAGATCCACACTCCTCTAAAGGTTTACCCAGTTTTGGGATGACTACTATCCCTCGTACACCGTCTAATATAGAGATACAGCATCCCCGCTCGAGCAAACACTAGCTGCTCAGGCTAGCGTAAACCAACTTGAAGTGTTGCATCTTCCCACGCCAAGGCCTGGTTTCCCAAAGTACCATCACTGATGTATTTGTGCATTCTGGGATATTCGCAGTGGGACCCATGCCTAGGTCTGTTCCATTCACCCTCCCAAACAACTCTGCGAGGCTTCATATTCTGTCCTTCATATCACACCTTACCCGTGGTGCGAAATCTGAACAATAACATAACAGATCCCGTATATCATCCACCAATAACAAAGCGCCGCCGGTTCCGGAGCTACCAGCACAGGTGCCAGGGGAGGCAAGCGATTAGCCAATATCTTTGCAAATAACTTGGTATCGACATTGAGCAATGAAAGGGGCTGATAAGATCCACACTCCTCTAAAGGTTTACCCAGTTTTGGGATGACTACTATCCCTCGTACACCGTCTAATATAGAGATACAGCATCCCCGCCCGAGCAAACACTAGCTGCTCAGGCTAGCGTAAACCAACATGAAGTGTTGCATCTTCCCACGCCAAGGCCTGGTTTCCCAAAGTACCATCACTGATGTATTTGTGCATTCTGGGATATTCACAGTGGGACCCATGCCTAGGTCCGTTCCATTCACCCTCCCAAACAACTCTGCGAGGCTTCATCTACTGTCCTTCGTATCACACCTTACCCGTGGTGCGAAATCTGAACAATAACATAACAGACAGATCCCGTATATCATCCACCAATAACAAAGCGCCACTGGAATCCTCAAGCTTTCAGCCTTCCACACACAGGATCACCCATCCTCCCTTCATTGAATTCCCCCCTATCATTCTTCTCGAACAGTAAGTGGTAGACTGGTTCAGTCCTGATCTTCCAGCGGTCCTCCTGCCGCCTCATCAAGTAGGTGCTGCTCTGGGTTCTGACGCTGCTTCTTGGACCAGCCCTTTAAGGCCTTCTGTAGGGCTTTCGGGTCTGTAAAGATGTGAGTGTCCTTGTCTGTTGACCCGTAGCTTAGCTGGATACAGCATGGCGTAGTCCAAGTCCAAGTCTCGTAATTGCTTTTTAATGGAAACAAACTGTTTGTCGGTTGTGAGGTATGTAGGTCCGGTGTTGTGTAGGGCTTTGTGTGCGTGGATGAGGAGTTTGAAGGTGATCCTCTTGTTGACGGGGAGCCAGTGCAGCCCTCTCAGGAGGGGTGTTATGTGGCTGCGTCGGGGGACGTTGAGGATCAGTCGTGCCGAGGCGTTCTGGATGCGTTGTGGTCGTTTCAGGAGCTTGGTTGTTGTTCCGGAGTAGAGGGCGTTCCCGTAGTCTAGTCTGCTGGTGACGAGGGCCTGGGTGACAGTCTTTCTTGTTTCGGGAGGGATCATTCCTCTGTGGAGTTTGGCTTTGGCGATGTGGGGGTCTTCTGTGAGGGATATGATCAGCTGGGTGTCGTCTGCGTAGGAGATGATGTTGAGGTTATGTTGTCGTGCGACGTGGACGAGCGGTGCCATGTAGGTATTGAACAGCGTCTGGCTGAGGGAGGATCCTTGTGGAACGCCGCATATTATCTTGGTGGATTTCGAGCGGAAGGGTGGGAGGCGGACGCTTGGGTTCTGCCGGAGAGGAAGGATGTGGTCCAGGCCAGGGCCTTCTCTTGAATTCCGGCGTCATGGAGGCGTGCTGATAGGGTGCGGTGGCAGACTGTGTCGAAGGCTGCTGATAGGTCCAGGAGGATGAGGGTGGCCGTTCCTCCTTTGTCCATCAGGATCCTGATGTCGTCAGTGGCGGCGATGAGGGTGGTCTCAGTGCTGTGGTTGCTGCGAAAACCGGATTGGGAAGGGTCCAGGATGGGCCTCAAGTTCTTGAGGTCCTTGGGGTCCGCCTTGGGCTCCTTCAGAAGGGTGTTGATCTCGGCATGCTTCCAGCTTTCCAGGAAGGTTGCTGTTTCGAAGGAGATGTTGATTGCTTTCCGGAGGTGGGGGCGCGATGGTTGTGCTGGCTTTGTTGAAGACGTCGTGAGGGCAGGGGTCAGATGGGGATCCGGAGTGGATAGAGTTCAGGGTTTTGATGGCGTCTTACTCGCTGACGTTGGACCCGACGGTCAGGCAGCTGGTACGGGTGGTGGTCGTAGGGGTGGAGGGCTCGGTGGTGGGTGTGAGGGTGTCTGAGTTGAAGCTGTCGTGGATGTTGGTGATCTTGCGGTGAAAGAAGGTGGCCAGGGAGTTGCACAAGTCTTGTGATGGTGGGATGTCGTTGGTGTTGGAGCTGGGGTTAGAGAGTTCTTTCACGATGCTGAAGAGCTCTTTGGTGTTGTGTGCGTTGTTGTCTAAGCGGTCCTTGAAGGCGGGCCTCTTGGCGGCCCTGATGAGTTGGTGGTGTCTGCGGGTGGCGCTCTTGTGGGCTGTGCGGCTGTCAGGTGTTTGGTCGTGGAGCCATTTCTTCTCCAGCTTCCGACAGGTGTGCTTGGAGATCCGGAGGTCTTCGGTGAACGAGGCGGCTTTCTTGTTGGTGTGGTTGGCTGTGGAGGTTTTAAGAGGGGCGAGGGTGTTGGCGCAGTCGTTGATCCACTGTTTGAGGTTGGTCGCGGCGGTGTCTGGGTTGGGTGGGGTCGGCGGATGGTCTCAGGGCAAGGGTGGTAGTCAGTTGGTCCTTGGTGACCTTGCCCCAGCAGTAGCGTGGCAGCTGTTGGGTGCGGTGGTGTGTGGTGGGTTTCCTAAAGGTGGAGTGGACGCATCTGTGGTCGGTCCAGTGGGGTTCGGTGGTGTGGTTGAAGGAGATGTGGGGGTTTGTGGAGAAGATGGTATCCGGCGTGTGTCCAGCGGCGTGGGTAGGTGTTGTCACTAGCTGTTTGAGTCCGAGGTTGTCGATCAGGGCGGTGGAGTTGGCGTTGTTATTCTCGAGGTGGAAGCTCAGGTCCCCGAGGAGGATGTAGTCTGTGGAGGCGAGGGCGCTGACCAGGTCGGCGATGGTGTCGCTGAACTGTGGTCGTAGTCCGGGAGGTCTGTTAACGAGTGTTCCTCTGAGAGGGGTGTTTGGGTCGATGTAGATCTGGAAGTACATGTGTTCGGCGGTGGTGAGGGTGTCATCGGTGTTGGTCGAGACTCTGAGGGTGTCCTTGTGGATGATGACGATTCCCCCTCCCACTCCGTTGGTGCGGTCTCTGCGGGAGATCTTGTAGCCCTGTTGGATGGCTATGGCGATGTCTGGTGCTAAGGTGGCCTTCAGCCAGGTCTCCGTCGGGGGCGGTGAGTCTAGGAGGTCCCAGAGTTCGAGGGCGTGCTTGTGGGCGAACCCTCGGCAGCGACGGAGCGGAGGGCAGAGACTCTGGCAGTCACGAGCAGCCGTGCGGCGTGGGGGGTGACCTGGGGTCAGGTCACACTCACCTTCGCCGCACGGCCTCCATAAGAGGCCAAGTGGGAGGGAGGAGCGGCTGGGAGGCGGGAACGGGGCGGCCAATGGACGAGGGCAGGGGAAACAAGGAAAAAGGGGGCGGGCCGCGGGGGAGCAGCGGCGGGAAGTGGGCTGCAGGTGGGGCACAGAGGGCAGGGGCGCAAGGAGCGCCTGAGAATTCAATACAGAAAAAATACAAATAACAGCTGCAAGTACAGCGGGGGAAAAACACAGGATACCAGGGGTGAACCCTCGGCAGCGGCGGAGCGGAGGGCAGAGACTTTGGCAGTCCCTGGGCAGACCCAGCCTCTCGGACCTCAGGGCTGCGTGCGCAGAACCCCGAGCCGATGTCCCCGTTCAAGATGTGAGCTCCAGCAGGATGGCGCGAAATCATTCCCAGGACCTCTCCCGGATCTTTATCCTCTTCAGTAAGTCACCTCCGGGGTCACACCCTGCAAGTCACCCATGCACCAGCCTAGATTCTGCTCTCTGCCTCCCCACCCAGAGGCACCAGATCTCAACACTGCAGCCCTATGGCAGACGTGGGCCCCGATTCCTCACCATCCGAAAGTTCACCTGCTTGCTATGTTAGTGGGTCGCTCGATACAATACGAAAATGCTTTATTCGATTTTTGTTTTAAAATCATAAAAGCGTACAAAAAAACAGTCTTAAAATAAGTACATACATTCAATAACAACATAACTTCATGTAAAAAGACATATCCCCAGCCTCAAAGTTCCATAGTGTGACATGTTATTCAAGCGGTTTGTCCCTGTCAGTTGTAAAAATACACAAAATTGTCCCTTTAAGTGAGAGCACTCAAAAGTTGCGACAATTGTACAATGAATCAAATCTATTGGGAACGGAGAAACTAATACCACTGGGTACGTGGACCCCCCCCCTCCCTGCGGGTGGTGGTGCTCTACTGTTGGTCTTAACAGGGGGATATTTGGCGTGCATGGATAAAAGTCAAGTAAATCCCAAGTGCGTATTGGGCCATCTCCTTCTTGGGGCGGGCAGGTTAAGTATGGGACGATGTTCCGGTTCCTGAATTTAACCAGTACCAAGTCCCCAGGAATGTTTTTTGGTAGTGAGCCCAGCCAGCCCACCCTTCTCACACTCAGGATTCCGCCATCTTGATCCTGTGGAAGGGGTCTGTTTTTTCCCATCCAGAATATGACTTTGTTCAATAGGTCCTGCTGTCTTTCGGCTTTTCCCATCGCAAGTGCTGGTACTCCTGAAAGGACAGACACATATGGCGCAGCTTCTGGGGGAAGGTGTATGTATGGTGGTTTAGTTGCTGTTTTTACCCCTAGGGGCCTTGATAAAGCAGATTTGAAGGGGGCTTTGGAAGTGGTTGGATCTGGGATTTTAGGTGGTTGTAATGTGGCTTGAACGTTTTTGTGATCGGAAGTTGACTTGGCTGTTGGCAAGGTAGTAAATGGCTGGGAACGGTTCGGTGTTACTGAGTTATTGATAGGTGTCAGGATGGCGTGATTTTGTTCTCTAGACCCGAGAGCCTTTCCCCTATGGAGTTTATTTTTTCTACTAGTGGGGAAATGATGGTTTTAACAAGTTGTTCGATCTGGATCAATAGAGACAACTGGGGGTAGAGTGTCTCTTTTCTGGCGTCTCCGGGCGCAGAGGTGACGTCAGGGACTCGACTCAGCCGCCGGGGCATCTGGGAGGTGTAGTCTTTGACCCCCCGGTGGCTGCAAGCAAAGTTGCGATGTGGGAGCGACAGCCGTTCCCCTCACGGCGTCTCCCTGGTGTTGGTCGGGCTAGAAACTCGAGCCGTTCTCCTCACGGCAGGTGAGCAAATGATTTCGGCGTCCTTTTGTGCAAAAGTGTAATTACATAAAGTGCTTAATGCAGTGTCATTGGCGCCGCCAAAAAGTTCAATGGTCAAAATTACAAAGTCCAAGGTTAGCAGCCTTTAGCCTCTCAGTCTCAGTCTCTCGGAGCCAAGGATATACTTAACAGAAAATGCTTGGTGCGGTAACATATGAAACTCAGAGGTAGTCCATAAAGTAACAAAGTAACAATACCTTGCTCCGTAGTAAAGTAATTGTCTCTGGGCTGGCGCGAAAAGCGGCCAAAAGGATGCTGGGAGGTGTAGTTTTCCAGGCACTCCCGTAGTCTGTATAATAACGATGGCCCCAGCGCTTGGTGAACAGTTTTCCGACCTCAGAGGGGAGAGACAAACAAAGTTGAATGACCAGGTCAGCGGCAGATAGGGAGAGTTGCTGCTGCAGCCTCCTCTGCTGCTGGTGGCTGTCGCTGTCAGCTGATGTGAGTGCCTACCCTCCAGCCAGGGGAAGGGGAAGGGGGCTTCTTACCAGGGCCCTTGCCAGGCTCGTTGCCTTTGCTCTGTGCTGTATTCCTTGCAGGGCGCCACGGGAACAACCTGTGTTTTTAGCCACCTTCAGCCACCTTACAACGGCTCTGCTGCAGCTCACTCACACCTCCTCGTTAACCTGGGCGGTGCAGGAGCCACACAGGAGCCACACGGAGCCACAAATCAGTAGCTTTGGCAGTCTATTGTAAGAATTGGGGGTGAGGGGGCTACAGCTAGGCGGGCGGGTGATTGCTGTCCCGTGTGTTGCCTCAAGCTCCTGCTCAGACCGGGTGAGGAAGGGTGAGAGCAAGCAAGGCAAAGCGTGGCGTCCTCCGCCTCCTCGCACTGCTCAACTCTAATGGTGGCCTCTCAATATACTGGGCGTCGTCTGGCGTACCGTGTCTAATGCCTCTTGGTGTGGGGCTGCAGATAAACTAAGCCAGCAGCCTCGGCACCGCCCACAGCGCTACTCGAGCTCTGGGATTTCGGGCCCACTGAACGATCTGACCCCAGCTCTCATATCCTCGGGAAGGCTGGCCATAAAAAGGCCAACTTTCGCTCCCCACCAGGCAGGCGTATTCAGACAGCTAAATCTCGGCCAGGAAGAGTAAAAGGTGTGGAATGCTGACGGATAATTGCAGGATTTTGAGACAGCGTTACGGAGCTAAGGGCTCAAGCGGCCATCTCTGTCGCAAGCAAGCTACGCCGGTCAATGTATTTTTTTGCCGACCATGTTTTCGCAGATTTACAAAGTACAAATCTTCAACTTACCCTTCGTTGTGGCCTCCAAAAACCAAGATGAGCTTCTTGATGGCCCCTGAGCAATGTCCGTACTAGGCTCCAGCCCACCACCTGGTTCCAGCGAGGCTGAGGTCCCTTGAAAGGAGGCGGGGCTGCAGTATAGGGGTAGTGGCAGCTCTTGCTGATAAGAAGAATAAACCACAAATGGGTGACAGAAAACGTACAGAACCACGTTTAAACTGGGGGCTGCTCTTTGCTGGGGAGCTTCATGGAAGCACCTGAGGGGCTGGTTTACATGCCGGACATGGAGACTGTGGGAGCCGCCAGCTTAGGAGAGAAGAGGAGCTGCAGCTGCCTTCCTCTTCCTCGCCGCCTCCGCTTGTCTGTTAGCAACATAGGCTTTATGGACAACAGGAGGGTGCGGGAGCAAAGGCAACACGCCAGACAAGGGTATCGCTCACACAAGGAAATAGGCGCGGCAAGATAACTCGAAAAGGCATACAAGAGCATACATACATAAAAGTCAAAGGGCTTGCATGCGAGCAGGGAGGAAACAACCTATTCAAGAGCTCACATGCAAGCAGTGCATGTCCAACTAGCCATCACACCGACCCGTGCACATTAACAAGCACGTGTTAGAAAAGCATTACTACAGAGAACAAAAGAAGACACTTTAAACGTCGGCTAAAACAAAACTATGTAGGTGGAGAGCACGGACAACAGGAGTGGCAGGCGCATAGGCAACATGGGAAATGAGGAACCACGGGCAAGCAAACGTCATGGAACCACTCAATTTAAAAAAAAGTGCCTAGAAGGAACGATAAATAAATCAAAAGTAAGGGCACATGTGATAGGGGCAGTTGCCAGAAAAGTGAAAACACACCCAAAAGCGGGACAAAAAGCAGTGTCCCACTAATACAATGAAAGCAATTTGGAACAGCATATAAAAGAACAGGTAGAAAGCAGTGGGCGTGGTCTAACCCACAGAGGAATTACAGCATGCCTCGCAGAGCATGCACAATGCCTCCATGCTAGACTTAAAAAGGAAACAGGCACTCCCCCAGCTGCTGCCATCCATTTCCCCTTCTAGATAGCTTGCTTAAAGTCTTGAGTAGAGCTCAAGCTTCTATGTTAGAGGGTTGGCTAGACAAAAAGTAGAATTTATCTAAGGCACGGTAAGGCTTGCAGCCAGGCTAGGTACCATAAAAAATATGTCAAGGCTGAGAGGGTCCATCCATTTCGCTTTCATGGACCTCTCTTGTGCCTTTGACTTCGATATGAATCGAACAAGTTTTAATAGAGCTTCTGCGCAAGATGCATTGGGATACTCTGACAAGGATTCGCTATGGGGTTAATGGCACACACTTCCCCCCAGGATTAAATCCACTCTGGCAGTACAAGAAGGCTGTGTGAATGCCCCTTTGCTATTTATAATATATTTATCCTGGAAAAACTACTTCTTCCAGTTAAGGAGGGACATGCCACAAGTAGGTCACAGTGCAGCACCTGTCCTCACGTATGCAGACAACACAGTTCTAATCTCCAGAACCACAAATGGCCTTCAAATACTCCTGGGTGCTTTTGCCACTTTTATGTATTATTTCGGCCTTAATACCAATATTAACAACTCCTACATTATGAAAAATGGGCCAAAAAATACCAAATCCAAGAAATTTTATTTAAGTTCGGTTGAACTTCCCAAAGTGACAAATATCATGCCTTTGGGTCTCTGCCTTGACAATCCGTAAAATCGTGTATCTTTACTCAATTCCACGGTTAACCAACTTTAGAGAGCCATTGAATCTGTGTTAAATTTTGTGCATATTTTGGGGCATCAGCCAGTGACAAAGATTGCCAGCATTTACAGAAAATGTATAGCCATAGCTACTTATAGGGCAGGGTTATGCGACTATAACAATGCAAAACTACAAAAAAAAATGGAAAAAAATACTTCCACTCACTAGTACCTGCAGCTCTGTCTTCCATTTGTCTGTCGAGGTAGGCTTGTGGATTGGAGCACCCCTTATAATAACTATAGAGTTGTGGGTTCGATGCAGGGTTTTGGAGTGTACAAGAAATGGTGGCGCCTGTGCTAGTAGCGGAAGGTGTGGGTAAAATCAACAAAGTAGGAACGGTGCAACAGGGGCAGAGGAGACCCGAAAACCTCTGAAGGGGTTGGCAAGGGCCCAACACTAAAGATACAACACAAGTCCTGTGCACACGTTATAATGAGTAAATCAAGCAAGTTTTTATCCTTTTGGATGAACAGAAAAGAGCGTTAGTTTTAGGCAATGAGACAAGGTAGACACAAGTGAAAACTTTCTTTCAGATGTATTAAGCCCTCCTGTTCTGGAAGGGTGATATCAACGCGGCATGATCGCGGTGTGCTTCCGTGGTGCGCATCACGGAAGCACACCGCGATCACCACACGGTTTCTGCATACAGATAGCCTTTCAAGACGGATGTACCCGCCCGTTTCTATCCTTCCCTTTTGAGATCCTTCAATTACAACTTTTCTACTTTACCCGTGAATGCCGGGTTGGAATTATCACCGGCCATACAATATTGGTTTACTCATACCGCCCACAGCCCTGAAGAGTCACAAGCTTCTGGCTTGCTTGACGAAACACGTGTCGGCTGTTTTTTTGTGATCTCACCCTTTCAGGACAGGAAGGCTTAATACATCTGAAAGAAACTTTCCATTTGTGTCTACCTTGTCTCATTGCCTAAAACTAACACTCTTTTCTGTTCATCCAAAAGGATAAAAACTTGCTTGATTTACTCATTATATTGTGTGCACAGGACTTGTGTTGTAACTATAGAGAGTTGTTGCTAGCCTTTTAGGCGACTTAGCTGCTAGTATAACTCCAGAGAGCAGTTGCTTGGTTGAGGGATGCCTCCTTCTCCAATACCTTACTCAGATAGCCTGCCACATACATTGCCACCTTATCTGCTGGGGCCCATTCAATGACCATGGGTGAAGGATGTCATCAGGATCGAACATGTCCGCCACAGAGTCAAAAGGAGGATGCTCGGGATGAGTGACTGATGGCGAATGCCAAGGTCTGGAAGGGCCCACTTGATCATCCAAATCCTCTTGGAATTCTTCGCCCTCCACCAGATGCAGATGTGAGGACAGGGTGGGGTGCTCCTACAACCCTTCTATTGACCCCATTGGCTCACCTGAGGGTTTAGTCTGAGCAAGAAACGCCCTTTTTTGGCACTCAAAGGCATATCAATCGATGCCAATGCCCCGTTTTCCATTCAGGACAATGGACCTTTGGGTTCATGAGGCTGGGGTACCATAGCACATTGTTCTGCAATCTGGCGAGCCAGGCATTGTTCTAGGGGGCCATAGTTTCTTACACTGACCTGGAAATAGACTTCTGCTGCCTCATAGAGATCGTCCTCCTAAGGGAGGAAAGCCAGTGCTTCATCCTCAACATAGGTCTGCATGACCATAATCTGAGGTTGCAGAGCAGCAAAACAGCATTGGTTCACGTGGTCCTCGGTGGGGTTGAATTTGGAGAGGCTCAGTCTCAAGATTAAGGGGTCTTCGCCCGTGGCACTGCTCCCACATATGTACTCTTAAAAAATGTTGCCCTTGATGTGGCAGTTGGGTTTATTTACCAAAGCAACGAAAGAAATACCATGGGACTGTCACCACCAGTGCTTACACAGACCTGAAACCAATGATGGACCCCACATGTCTATTTCCACAGTACGAGCTTGTGCAGGCGTCTGCTCAACTGCTATTGCAGTGAGAACACTGAGGGAATTATTAAATGGTCCCACTAGGCGAACTGGGGAAATACCGACCTGTATGGCCATCAGCAGAAGTTCAGTTGCATTATTACAGACCCCGACCAGGGCATAGTGTCTCCAGGCTGTCAAGGCTCGGGTGCGGCAGGCTCCAATGCTGCTGGCGCGCACGTCTCCTGAATCACCTCAGTGAAATTCACATGCACATGTCGCGGGGCCAGAAGCTGTCAAAAAGTGTGCTTACAGTGCCACCTAGCAGACGAGAACTGCACTTGTGGTCCGACGCTTTGCAAGCAGCAGCCGCATAAGGAGCATAAGAGCATTGCTGAGGCACTACGGCCCACAGAGACAAACCTATGAAGACAGTCACACAATAAGGTGCAGAATACAATACAGATTACAATGCCCACCCATAAACAAAGAAGAGTGAGGGAGATGCACTTAACTGTAGCATGCTGTACAGCGAAGAAAGAGGCTGCATCAAAACAAAGGAAGCACTTTATCCTTTAAATGTTAATATATTCAAATTTCAAAATAATAATGATACAGAGAATGCCATGTAATTTGCCTTTCAGTGACAATTAAGTCCACCCTGAAGCATAATTTGGCCTTCCGTTTTGGAATACTTCTAGCCGTCATGAATATGACTAAAGCATATGAACAGTAGATTATATTTTAAGATTAAATCATTTAACGACATGCGTCGAGTGCTGGAAATGGTCATATCTTCTAGATGCGAGTCTTGAAAAACGCCTACCAATTAATCATACATCTCACAGATTTGGATATTGAAATCACCACTGCATATGACATGCATGTTGTGTTTATAATCCAGAAAAAGATTCTGTATAAATGTTGGCAATATAAGCAATAACATCACATTGTTTCTGGTTAAACATAATGTAATAGAAATTTACAAGTAAAATGTCAGAGAAGCCCTTAAAGGAGTCTCTACCCGTCCACACCTTATATTGGCAACGGAAAAGGTAGCACAGCTTTCAAAATTTTCAGTTATTAGCAATTGTATTAGTGACCATAACCCTATTGGTATCACTTTGATTATTACTATGCAGACCTCTTATGATATATTAAAAAATGTGGATCCCGAGTATTTCTTAACCGAATTACAAAAAAAAAATCTTCTCAGCCTTTCAGACTCCTTTAGATCCTGAAGCTAACACTTATGTTACTATGGGCAGCTTTGTTTCCATCTTCCACTTTATATCCACTAAATTATCTACTAAACCAACAGTTACCCTTACTCACCCACAGAGATAAACCATCTGGTACCCCAACTCACCCACCAAGATAGTTCAATTCAACCTATTCTGCAGCACATAGAAATCTGAAAAAAAGCCCTACACACACCTTACATCTATTCTAGAGATTTAAACTACACTAAGGGAGCATACAACAAGTGTCACAGAGTGAAAACCAAAAATGAGAGCTCTAGCTATGAGTGACCTCTTGGAGGCAGCGAATTTAAAGGACAGCACGAAGTTCAGGGAAAGTAATTAATTCCTCCATTTTACAGATTCAGCTACATCGAATATAGAGGCCTTAATTCCTATTGATGAATTGGTAACGCATTTTGATGAAACCTTTTTTTCCTGACAAGCGTGAGGTGTTGGCATCTCATGAAGACTAAAAACTTGAATTAGTCTCTGAATCAGCATGGGCCTTTTATAATGCAGTCTCTGCTACTGAGGGAATGAATGCGATAAAGCAGAGCTCCTCGGTTAAGGCCCTGGACCGGACTGGGTACCTGTTGATATTTGTAAACACAAAGTTTCGTTTTGACCCAGTTGATTACTAATGTACTGAGAATAGCTGTGGTGGGTCCCATACCAACCCCTTGCAAAGAAACCGTACTAGTGCCTATTTTTAAAAAAGCTAATAGATCTCAACTCTCCTGTTACTGCCCAATCTCTCTTTTAGATTTAACTACCTATATCCTTGGACGTGTACTATTATCAGACCTGGAAATGTGTGTTAAAGAACACACCGTTTATTAGAAGGCCATTTTGGCTTTTGCCCGGGAAAAGGTATGGTGAACAATGTTTTAGATTTTTGGGGGGTGTGGGGCGGAGGAGGGGGCATTTCTCCAAGGGAGGAGCAAGATTGCGGCTGGGTGCAAGTCTTTATCCTCTCCAGAAACAGTCAGAAAATGTTGCAGCTTTTCTTCTAAAAACCACCAGACTTATAGATGTGGCTGCCCTTCTGGAGTATGAACATCAGATGCGACTGTTGTTGGTGGTGGGCAGCTCGTTGGCTCTCGGAAGTGAGCCGGCACACACCGGGCCACCCACTTGTTGGTGCGGCGTGATGCCCACTTGTGACACTCGGCAGCAGGAGCTTGGGAGGCGGTGGCTGCAAGGACAGGAGCTTCTGGAGACTGATGTTTGGTGCAATGGCCCCAAGAACATGGGAGCCATAAAGACTCGTAACGGAACAGCTCTCAGCTCGGGGTCGGACGAGGAAAGCCCAGCGGGGCGTCTGCTGATGCATCTCTGCGAGCACCAAGGGAGAGAGGACGGAACCCGTGATTGCAGCAACAAAAAAAAATTCGGAGCTACTAAGGAAGTCGACAAGCGAGCAGGAGCAACTAGCAGCTGGGCAAGTGCCCCGCCCCTCTCCACCCCTTCCCCCTCCCTCCCTCCCCAGCAGACGGGTGCCCCCATAAGACCGATTGACAGTCTGGAATTTGATCCTAATTACAGGTTTAGAACACAATCCAAGCGGGGGGGGAGATTTTGGAAGATGCAGAGCACGCACTGCCAGTTCAAAGACTATATCTGCTGGAGTGATGGCAGACGCAAGTTGAGAAAACACACTGCTGTTCTTCATGAAGGAGCTACAAATGGGCAACCCTACCAAGCTGCCCACTCCATTGGTACATGACTGGTCTTTCTTCATTAATAATACATGACAACATTTCAGTAAAGGTGTCAAGTCTTTGGGGTGGCTGTGGAGGGTGCCCAAGGGGACAAGTGTCTAAGGCTGGAGCCCTCTGCAGTGAACATGATCGGTCAAGGAGAGGAG
The DNA here is from genome assembly GCF_964263255.1 of Lissotriton vulgaris. Taxonomy (NCBI): domain Eukaryota; kingdom Metazoa; phylum Chordata; class Amphibia; order Caudata; family Salamandridae; genus Lissotriton; species Lissotriton vulgaris. The sequence continues at coordinate 781,361,570 of NC_141687.1, read as the reverse complement.
GATTTCTTGAGCAAGGGGGAAGCCTGACTGTGAGGTCACCTGTGCGGGGCAAATGTGTAAAAGGGAATCTCGAGAAGGCAAGGTATTCCTGCTGCTAAAACTGGATCATATACCGAGGCCAAGGAATGTTTAATCTCAATGTCGGATGGGTGAGGTCCCTCCTCTGACCTCTCAGAAAGTGACTCTGCAGGCATTTTATTCATCAATAAATCAATTAATCAAAATACTTGTAAAGCGCTCTACTTACCAGTGAGGGTCTCAAGCCGCTGAGGGGAGGGGGTGCCGCTACTGCCCGAATAGCCAGGTCTTGACGAGTCTTCTGAAGGTGAGCAGGTGTTGGGCAAGCCGTTTGTGGGTGGGGAGGGAGTTTCAGGTCTTGGCGGCGAGGAAGGAGAAGGATCTGCCATCGGAGGTCGTTCGTTGAATGCGGGGGATAGCGGTGAGGGTGAGGCCGGTGGAGCGGAGCTGGCGGGTGGGGGTGTAAAAGCTGAGTCTGCTGTTAAGGTAGGCTGGTCCGGTGTTGTGGAGTGCTTTGTGTGCATGGGAGAGGAGCTTGAAGGTGATCCTCTTGTCAATTGGGAGCCAGTGTAGGTCTCAGGTGGGGGGTGATATGGTTGCGGCGGGGAATGTTGAGGATCAGTCGGGTAGGGGCGTTTTAGATGCGATGGAGTCGTCGTAGGTGTTTGCCCGGGATTCCTGCATAAAGTGCGTTGCCGTAGTCCAGCCTGCTGCTGACGAAGGCCTGTGTGACTGTGTTTCTTGTTTCGGTCGGCATCCACTTGTACATCCTGCGAGGCATGCAGAGGGTGTTGTAGCAGGAGGAGGATATGGCGTTGACCTACTTCGACATTGAGAGGGAGGAGTCAAGGATGAAGCCTAGGTTGCGTGCGTGGTCCGTGAGTGTCGGTTCTGCTCCCAGCGTGGTCTGCTACCAGGAGTCGTCCCAGGCAGATGGGGTGGGTCCGAGGATAAGGACCTCCATCTTGTCAGAGTTCCGCTTCAGACGGCTGCTCCTCATCCAATCTGCGATGGCCTTCATTCCCTAGTGGAGGTTGGATTTGGCGGTGTGCGGGTCCTTGATGAGGGAGAGGATGAGCTGGTTATCGGCATAGGAGATAATGTTGAGGTCGTGCAGGCGGGCCACTTATGCGAGGGGAGCCACGTAGATGTTGAACAGCGTCGGGCTGAGGGATGATCCCTGGGGTATGCCGCAGATGATGTCGGTGGCTTCTGATCAGAAGGGTCGGCAGGCGGAAGCTCTGGGTTCTGCCGGAGAGGAAGGGCGTGGTCTAGTCAAGGGCCTTCTCTTGGATTCCGGCTTCTTGGAGACGTGTCATTAGTGTGCGTTGGCAGACCGCGTCGAAGGCGGCTGACAGATCCAGGAGGATGAGGGCTGATGTTTCGCCATTGTCTAGCTGGCGCCTGATGTCTGTGGTGGCGATGAAGGCTGTCTCAGTGCTGTGGTTTTGTCTGAGTCCAAACTGGGACGGGTCTAAGATGTTGTTGTCTTCGAGGTGGCGGGCCAGTTGTGTTGACGATTTTCTCGATGACCTTCGCCGGGAGCAGGGAGATGGGCCGAAGGTTTTTGAGGTCCGTAGGGTCCGCCTTGGGCTTCTTGAGGGCGCTGATCTCTGCGTGCTTCCAGCTTTTCGGGAACGTCGCTGTCTCGGAGATGTTGATGACCTTCCGTAGTTTGGGTGCGATGGCTGCATCTGCTTTGTTAAATAAGTGGTGTGGGCAGGGGTCTGACGGGGATCCGGAGTGGATGGAGTTCATGATCTTGCGTGTCTCGTCGTCGTTGACGATGGACCAGGAGGTCAGGTGGTTGGTGCGGGTGGTGTTCGCAGGGGGGGTAGTGTCTGGAGTAGTCTGGGCGGTTGTAGTGTTGAGGCTGTCGTGGATTTCAGCGATTTTGCGGTGGAAGAAGGTGGCCAGTGAGTCGCACAGTTCTTGTGAGGGCGGGATGTCGTTGGCGCTGGGGTTGGAGAGTTCCTTCACGATGCTGAAGAGCTCTTTGCTGTCGTCTGCGTTGATGTCCTGGCGGTCTTTGAAGGAAGATCTCTTGGCTAATCTGATGAAGTGGTGATGTCTGCGGGTGGCGTCCTTGTGGGCTGCGAGGATGTTCGGTGTGTGTTCGTGGAGCCAGTTCTTCTCCAGTTTCCGTCATTCATGTTTGGAGGTCTGAAGCTTTTCGGTGAACCAGGTGGCTTTCTTGCTGGTGTGATTGTTGGAGGTTTGCTTGAGTGGGGTGAGGATGTTGGCGCAGTCGTTGATCCACTGTCTGAGGTAGAGGGCAGCGGCGTCAGGGTCGGTGGGCGTGCTCTGTGCGATGGTGGCGGTCAGCTGGTCTTCGGTGACTTTGCTCCAGCAGCCTGGACAGCTGTTGGGTGCGGTGGTGCGTGGTAGGTTTCTTGAAGGTAAAGTGGATGCAGTGGTGGTCTGTCCTGTGGAGTTCGGTGGTGTGGTTGAAGGTGACAGTGCTTGTGGAGAAGACTGGGTTGAGTGTGTGGCCGGCGACGTGGGTGGGAGCGTTGACGAGTTGTCTGAGGCAGAGGTTGGCGAGGTTGTCGATCAAAGTGGCGGAGTTGGCGTTGTTGTTGTTGTTCTCTAGGTGGAAGTTCAGGTCCCCGAGGAGGATGTAGTCCGTGGAGGCGAGTGCGTGGGTGCTGGCGAGGCCGGAGATGGAGTAGAACTGTGCCCGGGGGTTCTGTAGATGAGGGTTCCTCTGAGGGTGGTGTGGGGGTTGGTGTGGATCTGGAAGTGCAGGTGTTCGGCGGTGTTGAGGGTGTCATCTGCGTGGGCGGAGACATTGAGGGTGGACTTGTGGGCGATGACTATTTCTCCAACTTTCTTGGTGCGATCCCTGCAAGTGATCTTGTTGCCGTCCGGGATGGCTATGGTGATGTTGGTCGCCGAGGAGTCGTTCCACCAGGTCTCGGTCAGGAAGGCAACGTCTGGGGCGGATGTGTCTAGCAGGTACCAGAGCTCAACTGCCTGTTTGTGTGCGGAGCGGGTGTTGAGGAGAATGCAGTGAATGTGGTTGGGTCCAGTCCTTGGATGATTGGTAGCTCTGTCGCAGGTGAAGCTACAGGTGCGGCAGGAAAAGGGTCAGTGGGTGCATTTCGGGGTGGCCTGGAAGCAGCTGTTGAGTGTGAGGAGGACGCAGGCGTCGTATTGGTGTCTGGCGTCGTGGGGTCCAGGGGTTCTGGTGCTGGGCGCGGACGGGCACAGATGAGCTTGCCTCTGGGGAGCAGCGGCGGGAACGACAGAGGGATTACAGAAGAGAAGTGGGTTGAGGGGGGGGCGCTGGACGCAAAGGGAAAAACCACTGAAAGACCATTGCAAAATCCAGAAGGCGCAAAAGCACAGTTACAGCAGCACAAAAACGGGGCAACAGTGAACCACAAACCAGGGGCACAGTACAGAAGTTAGGCAGCAACGAGCAGGAGGCACAGCAGGCTCGAACTCACAGCGGAGCGGAGAGGTACTGGCACACAGGTGGAGCTGTGTGGCAGGAAGGGAGTGACCTGGCCTGCAGGCAGGGTCAGGGGTCGCTCTCACTGCCGTGCAGCGGCCGCCATTTAAGGCGGGGAGGGAGGAGGATCAGCTGGGAGGCGGGAGCAGGGCGGTGAATGGACGGCGAGGGGGCGGGGGAGCAGCGGTTTAAACGGCAGAGGGATTACAGAAGAGGGGGGGCGCTGGACTCAAAGGGAAAAACCAATAAAACACAATTACAAAATACAGAAGGCACAAAAGCACAAAGTTACAGCAGCACAAACACGGTGCAACAGTGAACCACAAACCAGGGGCACAGTACAGCAGTCGGGCAGCAACGAGCAGGGGGCACAGCAGGCTCGAACTCACAGCGGAGCGGCAGTGAGAGGTACTGGCACACAGGTGGAGCTGTGCGTCAGGAGGGGAGGGACCTGGCCTGCAGGCATGGTCAAGGGTGATTGAGCTAGGAGAGCAATTCTCCTCCGGAAGGAATTGTGGACAATAGCACTTGGTTGACAGTTCGAAAAGTCCCAGGAATCATGGCACGAAGGGCCAGTGCTGGGGGTGACTTAAAATGGGATTATTCTACAACACAGCATGCGTATGAAAGCTTGGTTGAGACTCAAGATCATCTTACCCTGGAGCTGTTGGTGACGGCTGAGACATCAACACTTGAAACCATTTAGAAGAGATAATTTCACATAGGGAAGAAATCTGCTCTGACAGTCAGAGCCTGGGCAGCGACCAGAAAGTTGCAAGGTGCATACGTAAGATCGCAAAAACATTTTTAGAGATCTCGGACAGGATGTCCTCATTAGAGAGCCGAGCTACAGTGTTGGAGACTGATCTTGCCTCTTTAGTCAGTCGGCAGCACATGAGGCGCAGTTGGACAATCAGTGGAATTTTTTTTTAATTTAACAACCCGCAATGCCTAATAATCTTAAGGATCTTGTCTGTAGAGGAGGACAATGTATGGAGGTTCTTTGTTAATCTATTCCAGAGTGCACTTCCAGAGCTGCAAAGATGGAGCTAGGATCATGAAGTTTAATGGCACATAGATTTCCACTTATGATGAAACAGTTTTGAGTCATAGAGACATGAACCCTAGGGCTATTTGGTCTTTTTGGGGGATTTTCTTCCTCACAGGCAGCGTTTGGAAAGGCTCATCCAAACTAGTGTTGGTAGGCCCTGGAGGTTTAGGCAATTGATTAAGCCATTTCAGGACAAAGGGGAGCAGGCCTTTTTGGCTAACTTAACAAGACTTAAAATAATCAACAATGGCAAAACTTGAGTTTTTTGGTCAGAGATCGTAGTGAAGGAATATCTTGAGCAGTATGGCGAAGTCCAATTGCACAAGCTCCAGGTACTCCCTCTATTATCTAAGCCCCACAAAGTATGAATCTCTAAGGCTTTTACTGACCTGAGGCCCCTCAATGAGTACATCCTCACAGCACATTTCCATGTGGTCATTCTGCAGGATGTCATCCTGCTGCTGCAGTGTTGCAACTTAATGACTCCACTTGATCTGAAGGATGATTACTTCCACATACTAATTGATCCTGCTAATCACCGCTACCTGCGCGTCGTGTTAAGTGGTCAACATCTGTTCAAGGTATTTCCAAGTGGTGTCACCAAATCCCCCAGGGTAGTCACCATTTGCCTAGCTGTGGTACCTTCCCATCTCAGAAAGGGGGTGTGGAGGGAACTCTCATGTTCCCCTACTGTGTCTCGCTCACACCTAAACCACTATATCTCTCCTCCACTGTTTGGGGTTCACCAAAAACACAATCAAGCCCCACCTCCAACCCATTTAGATCCAGCCTTTCTTAGGGACCATTCTCAATATAGTTACTGGCAGGTCTTTGCCCAACCAAGCCAGGATGCTGGCATTCTAGTAGATACTGCCTCTTTCCGCCAGATAGTCAAGTCACAGTAAAAAATGTCATGTGCCTGCCAGAGATGATAGCCTTGTGCTTTGGCATAGTCTCCTATGCCAGACTGCACATGCGCCTGCTTCAGCAGTTCCTTTTAGCATAACAAACAGAGGGCCACTGGGAAGATCAAGTATTAATGCAGGGCAACACTCCACGCTGCAGGTAGCGTGGTGTGTTGCCGTGCATTAAGGGCCCTGCATTAATGGCCATCCTTGCAACAAACCTATAGTCTGTTGCAAGGATGGCCCTTAATGGACCCTCTTCTGCAGGTGACCATGACCATAGATGCTGAACTCTCAAGATGGGGATCACATCTTCGTCATCTTAACTGTTCAGGGCCACAAAGGGGAATCCACATCAACTGCCTCAAGCTCATGTCGATACAGTTAGCTCTTGGGGTCTTCTTTCAAGATATTCAACACAATGTAGTCGTAATGAAGACAGAAAACATGACCGCCATGTATTATCTTAAAAAGCAGGACAGAACACGCTGGCCGCAATTGTCAGCAGTAGTGCCGAGCATTAGCTCCATCGCATTCGCCTACAGGTGGAGTACCTCCTGAGTCTGGAGAAAGACTTTCAGACCTGCTCAGCAGAAGGCAGGAACAAGTCCACAAGTGGTAACGCCAGCCACAAGTCCTTCTCCCTTACTTCCTCAGCACGGGAGTCCCCAAGGTAGACCTCTTCGGCAGCGCTCAAAACACAAAATGCCAAAACTTTGCCTCCAGGCTTCCACAGTCCATGGGCAATGCTCTATAGATGAATTGGTCAGGATTTTGTGCCTATGCTTTTCTTCCTGCCACTCCTTCCATATGTGGTCTGGGACCTTTGGCAAACATTCTTCAGTCTAATCCTGGGGATCCCCACGTAGGAGAGACCGCTCTGTGTACCCATCCCTCCTCGAAGACCGTTGTTGCCCTTGAGAAGCACACTCTGAACCAAGAGAGAATTGAACACCCCAACCCCAGTTAGTTGTCTAGCAATTTGGCTCCTGTGGACCTAGATTCGGTTATCTCAGTCTTCCTCAAGAATGCATGGATCCATAGCATAAGCCTTTTATGCTGCCAAGTGGTAAATGATTGTCCATTACTGTCTAAGTACCTGAACCCTCTGAAACCTACAGTCCAAGAGATTCTCTATTATGTTCACTTAGAAAATCAGGCCTGGCTTGCACGTCTATTAGTCTGCACTTTCCCACTATTGTAGACTACATGAAAGAACAGGGAACACTTCTTTATTCAAAATCTGATTTATCAAAGCTTTCATGAAAGGATTCACATGGGTTATTGCACCCACAGTCCTACACACTCCAGTCTTGAACCTTAGATCCATGAGTCCTCCTTTTGAACCACTACCTTCAGACCTCATAAAGTTTCACTCTAGTAAGGTCTCCTTCCTTGTCGCTATTACATCCTTAAGTCATGTTAACAAGCTGCAGGCCCTCACTTTGCAGGAGCTTTTCTTCCAAGTTAATAACAATAGGGTTGTCCTTGGGATTAACCCCAAGTTCCTTCTCAAAGTGCTATTCCCTCTTTCAACTCCACCAAACCATAGAGCTCCTCGTCTTTTTCCCTCAGCCACAGTACCAGAAACGGCTCTTCAATCGTTCCTTCCCTCATGTATTGCATTGACAGACCCATTCCTTTCGCTGGATTCAGCGACTTTTTGTGGCTTTTGCCAAACTGCACAAATAGCCACGCTGTGGGGCAGGTATATGTCATGTCATGTCAAATATTCTTGTAGAGCGCACTTCTCACCGGAAGGTCTCAAGGCGCTTGCAGCAAAAAAAAAAAACAGCGACAACAGACAGCAGCTCTTGACCAGAAAACTGTTAACTTAGGAAAGAGCCAGGTTTTGAGGTTTTTACAAAAGCATTTGTGATCCAACATAGATAAAAGGTGTGATGGCAATTTGTTCCCTAGCATGGGGGCAAGGTAAGAAAAAGAGCGACTATCATTACGGGACGTACGTACACGCGGATGAACCAAATATGATTTGGTGTCGGACCTTAACGATCTCCTTGGTATGTACCATTGGAGTTTTTTTGCTTGATAGTTAGGGCCGGTGTCGTACATTATCTTATGAGTAAGACTTAGGATTTTAAAATGGCTTCTTTGTCGCACTGGGAGCCAGTGAAGATTTGTTAGGTTAGGGACAGAGGCAGATCTTGGGCGAAGGTCAAGAACCAATCTGGCTGCGGTATTCTGAAGGGCCAGAAGCTTGGAAAGCAAATCTTCATTAAATGCTGTGAACAGGGCATTGCCGTAATCAAGACGGCTAATGACTAAACCCTGCACCAAAGGTTTCCTTGCATCAATGGGTAGCCACTTGGAAGATTTTACGGAGATTGCACATAATCCTATAGCAGACACCTAAAACCTGGTTGACATGAGTTTTCATGGACAAAGAACGGTTGATTGTGATTCCTAGGTTGCGTACTGCTGACTTAGGAGAGGCACATGAACCTAATTCCGACGGCCACCAATCTTGCGACCAGAATTCCTCTGCTTTGCCAAATAAGATAATTTCAGTTTTGCTGCCATTTAGTTATAGCTTATTTCTACTCATCCAATTATTTATATAGATCATACAACTCTTGAAACAGGAGCGTGTGCCAACATAGTCCGAGCCACAAATAACAAGCAGTTGGCTATCGTCGGCATAAGACACGGTTTCAAAACCGGTTGATCTGATGATACTAGCTAGTGGTGTTAAATGCAAATTAAAAAGCATATGGCTGGGAATAGAGCCTTGCGGGACCCCAACAGTGATTGGACGACTACATGAGACTGAGTCAACATGAACGGTGGTAATAGCCGGATGGATGGTCAAGTGTATCCAAACCGGCTACATTAAGGCTAAAAACAACTTGCCTTCCCCTCCTAGGCTGCATTCCACAGGAAAGAAAAGAGCCGCTTTGACTTTCCTTGGAAATTTTCCCATAGCTGACATTTTTAAGGCAACTTCTTAGTCCACTCCACACATGTTCACAAAGCATTACTGAGTTGGTTTCCTAGCACACCAATGAGCTAGAGTTGGGCAAGCTGTTTTAACAACCTTGTTTCAATCTTCTGCAAATCCTCAGGATAACCATTGCTTAGCGGAGTACTGCTTGACAGGCAATGCAGAGCATATGTTTCTACTGCCAAAAATGCTACGTTTGGAATATGTTACTTACCCTGTAAGCATTTGTTGTTAGTGTGTTGTGCTCTCGATTCACATGCGCTCACCCACCTCCCCAGAAGCCTTTGGTTGTTACAGAGATTCTACATACTTATACTCTTTTTGTATACATTCTTGCATCATCACCAAACTGTCCTATCTACTGCTTCATCTCTACACTCACCTGCTGTGTTGAAAGCAATCTAACAATGGAGTAGGTGTCCATGCGCATTGCCAACTGAGGGAGGAGTCACTTTGTCATCACTCTGAAGACATCTTTGAATGAAAAGAAGTTTCAAACCCAAAGCTAGCTGTCATGATTATGCAGATAATTTTAATCTACAGCACTAAGCACTACAAGCAAATGATTACATGGTCACACATTCCTTTCTATATGTGTAGTATCAAATGCTGTTTTAGAGATGGCTTTCCTGCAATAGTCATTATTCTGACTTAACATGATGCAATGTTTTAAAATTCTGGATGATGAGCTCTTTAAATAAATTGTTCAGTGTTCTAGTTATTCTGTATGTGCTACTAAAGGCATTGTCAACATTTTTTTTTTCCTCCAGATTTTGATACATCTGTAGCGGAAACTGAACGGTTAGACACCAGTGCTCATAAAGCAAAAGCTCAACTTGCCCTTAAAGTAAAACGTCAGCGACCATCTCGAGTGAAACGAAAAGAATCCCTTGGAAGTGAAGAACCTATTTTGAGTAAAGAGGTATGGCTAATGTAAACATGGAATACATCTTTATGATGAAATGTGTGCTTGTTCTTGGCATAGAGAAATCAAACATGCAATATTGTATTTAACAGGGTGAGCTTGTGGAAAACGTTTATAGTAATATATTACCATAAGATGTAAATCTTTAACCAAAGCCCATGGTATTGTCATCTCTTGTTGATGTTGCATAGGTTGTTCTGAATCTTCCATAACATATTATTCTTCAGGTTGCACCAAAGATTGGTAGATGTGTTACCCTTTATTCAAAGAGAATATCCTATGTTCAGTCTCCTCATTCTCCTCACTCTGTTCGTCAGAGGCGTGATATTTTATATGTAACTGAGATGGACTATACGCATAAGGACCTTCATTGTCAAAAATGAGCTGTGGTGGATAAGGAGACACCTTGTTAGGGGAAGCATTTTGTGGTTTTAAAGTACCTGCAATACTTGCATCAAAAATCAAAGTTATTCTGGAACCCTTTGGAGTTCACAGTATTTCCTGTTTTAATTGTTATTGTCTTTGTTGATGGTGTTGTGCCATTGTCGTAGTCCTGCAGTTTTTATTGAAGATTTGATATCTGCAGCCATCGTTAATGGTATTTTGGTTAATGATATTTTCGACTAAGACGTTAATGTTCTCTTGGTCAACAATGTTCACGTTGATGTCTTTGTCGTCACCGTCAACCTCTTTAAATATATTACCGTCAACGTTATCTTCACTGATGACCTCCTAGATGGCGTAGTCGTTGATTCAGTTGTGGACGGTGCTCCCGTCAACACTGCTCCTGTCAACTGAGATTGTCATCGATGATGACTTTTTCCATGGATGATGTTGTTGACTCTCCGCTTTTGCCGACGAGAATGTTGTTGACAATGATGAAGATTCTCTCTTTGACGCTGGCAAAGATGATGATTGCTTTGTTGGTTGGTGGTTCCGTAGTCAGCTTCCTTTTCGTAGGACATAGAGGTTCAGATGAAATTTTTTACCAGTTTTCTGACCGGATTCTTTTAGTCTTGGCTGCGAATCCTGAGGAAGTAGCCTCCTCACTTGAAGATTTTTCATGCACCTTTCTGTGAGGTTCTCCTTCAGATTGTTCCTGTGAAGAACGCCCAGGGCTGGCAATAAGTTCTTTTGAAATATTTTGAAGAGATTTCCTCCTCTACCTCTGAGGTATAAATATCTTCTGATTTCGACTTTTGCATACACAATAACAATGTTGCCTCTTAATCCTTCAGTGTTTTTGTAGAAAATGTTCCTCAATGTTACTTTCTTTGTCTTTATGAGCCAGATAAATACAATATATGCACTCTTTATGCAGCCCTTCAAAGGGACGTTTATTTTTACCTCAAACTATTACATGGCCTATTTAGGCTTTTTTGGGTCACCTTAAACTTAGTCTGATCCGTAGATGTTATAGAATCCTAAATGAAAATGTACGGAAATATTCATTTATCTGACTGAGTAAGCAGTGCTTAAAGAAACTCCTTTCACACATGATCTGCAGTAGACATCTGAATTTGCTAGCCTGAGTATGGAGAGGTGTGTAAGGTGCTTGTTTCTGATTGATTGAGTTTGCGTGTTTTATAATGATGTAGATTTGCTACTTCTGTGGCTATGTTAAAGCTAGTGGTGTATATTTAACATTGTGCTGCTTATTATGTATGTTTAGTAGGGGACTACCAACTCGACGACTGTGATGGTTCAATCTTTCTAATGTATGAAAATGCCAATACTGCAGAACTTCAGTACAGGTAAGTAACTGTTTTCTTCTGTCAGTACTTTTGTCTTTAAAGAGATTGTGCACAGCACGGAGCAAACTCTCCGCAGCTAAAATTAGACCGTCTCCCAGTGGTGTTTTATTTTCTTCACTTTCTTACTGTTGTACCCAGTTGGCTTTTTCCAGAAACAGAGAAGCTAATAAAGAAAATCCCCACACCATCCGTAGAACCTTTTTTTCTAGTGTTGTCTATCTGTGGCTCTAGTTCAGTCTGTAGATCTATCATTTGTAGGAATTCTTTTTGACCTTTTCCACTGCTGAGTTACCCATATTAGCCTATATAATCCACAGAAAGTTGAGGTATTACCTGTGGCCAATGAGGACAACAAAAAGGTTGAGATGGGTGCTTGAATTACTCTCTGCCACTGAGATTTACTCTGCGCTTTGTTGCATTTCAGTCTTTGGGTATTTGTTTACCTGTTGTTTACCTGTTTGACACTGCCAGTCTTTCCCTGGCAGTCCGAACAGGAAAAAGTATCAACAACCTAATATCAGCCATGATGTCAGTCCAAGTTTTCCACCTGCAGAGTTATTGGAGGCTCTACGTGTAAAAAATTGACATTCCTGCTTAAAGAGTGCAGGGGAACAGTCAATTTGGCAAACTGGGTATTCTGTCTTATTTGTGGCAAAGTTCCTTTTCCACTAAACTCCTCCATATGAGACCCATTGTTTTACACATAATCATCATTGGCTATAAATGATAAGATGGTGCCTAGCATGGGACTCTAGGAGAGTTTAAAGTTGTGAAGCTATTGTTACATGTCTATAGCTAGTTTCTAGTACGGTGCCCTCAAAGGTTACAAACTTTAACCCATCTAGTCTTCTATGGGTGCTTTATTGGGCAGGACAGTCTGTGGCAGGATATAGTGGCTAGAATCCTCCAAGGTACAAGCTGCACAGGGTTGTTGTGGACAGTGTGGGTTTTGTAGGGGGTTTCAGCATGGGCCAATCAAGGAAACAACCTTGGGACTTCTGGACAGGCAAGGAGAATGAAGTGGCAGGTGTAATGGAGTGAAGTCTTGGGACTGGTGTGTGAACTGGCAGACCACATTCTGCTGTAATTGACATTCAAAAGTACTAACTTGATAAGCTTCCCACATTGTCAAGGTATCACAGTTAAAAACATGAAGAGAAGTTGCAAGTTGATTGACTTCATAACTTCACACATCTCCTACTTTCGACATGAGCAGCTGCAGTCATGCACTGCTCAAGGCTCTCTTCTTCCTCGTCTGTGACTGCTATCCCTCCATTTGTGGTTTACCCCAAGGAGTGGGGCATGGAATGGAATGGAATGGAACGGAATGGGATTTATAAAGCGCGTGGCTACCCGGGGGCGCCTCAGCGCTGCGGATTTAGCCAGAGAATAAATTAGTTTTACGGGAAAGGCCAGGTTTTCAGGAGCTTGCGGAATTTTAATAGGTTGGTAAGGAGAAGGGAGTTCTGGAGGCGTTGTAGGAGAAGAGGAGCCCCCGACAGCGCCTTCTTAATTCTGGGAGTGTCGGCTAAGTGGAGATGGGCAGAACAAAGCTTTCTATTGGCTTTGTACGGTTTAATCAGAGCTCTGTGGATTGGGGACCCTTGCCCTGACGGATTTTGTGTGTAATACAGAGGGTCTTGAAGTTAATTCTCTCCTGAGTTGGGAGCCAGTAGAGTGTTAACTTCAAGTCCCTCTGTATTACCAAATCATGACTGCTTCTATAGCCTGTGGTGCCTTTTGCTGCTGCTCTTGACTGCAACCTTTGCATCACCCTCCCCTCCCGTTACCACACCATTCCCCCTCTCCATTTTTGGGTACCACTGTGGTCCCCCTATACGCAGCCGCTCTGGACCACAATAGTTAAAGTTCATTGGAACACTCCAACTTGAAGCCTTGCCTCATATAACCCTCCTGTTGCACTGCCTCACACCTGACCTTCAGTTAGGCAACCTGACCTTGAGCACGGCAGCTGTGCAATCCATTATGAAAAGTAACGACATGCCGACATGTGCTGGTAAAAGAATGAAAACTAGTCAGCTGATCCATTTGACTTACTGCACAAACCAAAAACATGAAAATGTTTAGGGGCCCTCCTATCTTGGTTCTCCTTCTACTAGGTGCATGTAAATGTCTCCTTGCAAACAAAGGCAATTAATTTGGTCACACTTCCTTTGCAGTTGAGTCAACAAAGAATGTTGAAGAGAAATATACTTCTAAAAACAATTGACCTGAATAAGTTTTTTCTTTTTACGAAAAGATATGACTGAAAAATATTTTGCATTGCACCTGATTGTGCTTAGTGCTGACTCTACCTAAGATATTACTCCACACCAACCTCCTTCAGGAGTAAGCGGAGGCCATTCAGCCTTGCTACACCCATAAAGTCAAAGCCTAAAAAGGGATAGACTTGCCAATTCAGTAAGCTTGCAGTGGTTTCTGGTTTCTCTTGTTGTCAGGACAACCAGCAATACTTGCCAAAGCCTGGAGAACTCTGCCATCATGTCTTGTGTAAGGTTTGTATGCCACTGAATTATTTTAAACAGCAGTTTAGCACTAACCTAAAATGAATAAGATGGCACTGATTGTGATATTCAGCTCAATCTGATGCATTTCTGTAATTTGATGGTTTTGTTCCTTTTCTTTTAATGGTATCCTTGTGTTTCTTGATATTTTCTCCTCACAAGCTACTCTATATCCTCTCCAATAATTAGCTGTCATCTTTTTATTCTCTAAAATGCTGTCCTTGACTGGCTTTTATAGGCTAGGATTTGGGCAACTCTGTGAGCATACTGTTGGTAAGAGTTAGGGTTTTATTGCCAATACTCACAATTAAAGGAAGTTCTTCTGCAGCCAGTCGTTAATGGAGAGTCAACACGAGAATACAATATGATAATTAAGAGAAATGGCATATCTAGTAGTATTTTTAATCCAAAATAAATGTCTTTTCGCAGGATGAAGTTGCTGATTATATTGCACAAAAGGTTGACCTCTGCACATCATATGAAGTGCAGACGCTAGAGCCATCAGAAGATCCTTGTGACTCTACCTTCCATGAAGCAGATAATCAAAGCATTGAAACGACTGAACCCTCTGGAAGCTTAGGAAGCTTGTTGGATTCCAGTCCTTCTACTTCTGTTCAGTCATCTCCTATTCACAAATCTGAGGTTGAGAGCCGCACAAGTACAGTTCAGTCTCCAAGTGCAACCACAAGCTCTTCTTCCAAATCTACAAATATCAAACCGAGCGAATCAAAAGGCAAAGTAAAAGAAAAGCATGGTTAGTGCTGCTCATATTTATATATTATTTGTCTTGCATTAAAAAAAAATTTAAACTTTTTAAACAAAAAAAATTTACTTTGTTTAGTAGCTCCTTATCTAATGGTTTTGTTGTTTAGAACAAAGGTAGGCTTGTTATTTTTACTCATAATCCCTTTTAGTATCAGCTGTGGAAGCCTTGTGGCTAGCAGTGAAACCGAACAGAGAATGTTCCTCCATTACAACCATTGTTACCTAGTTTTTTACTTTTTCGCTCAGTTGACTCCACCAAGTCAATGTGTTTTTATTGGCTGGATTAACAGTGCAACTGGCGCCCGAGAATTATATGCTCATCACGAGAGGTGCTTTGACTGTGCCCACATGTTGGGAGACAGGGTACATATTTTCATTTGGCAGAAGTTGTGTACTTCCACAAAAAGTGCTCACACTCCACACAGCTGTGATCTTATTTATCTGTCCACCTGAGTTTGAGCTTTCCAGGTCGCACACATGACATTGGAATGCTATTGAAGTGTTGTGGATGACCAGATAATTTGTTCTGGTAAAGCACCATACACGAGAGAAGGTAAGTCATTAACCTATATGGATCTTTAGGTTTGGTTGGACAGTGTAACTATTGCCTCACCTTTTAACTAACACCAATGTTATTCTACAGTTCTTTGCTTCCTCACAAATACATATCAATTCCCATGCAACTTTCTTCTAATCCTTCACATTACCATAAAACATTCCTTTAAAACCATACCTATGGGTATTGCCGATACTTGTTAGCTTAATCTTAGTTAACAGGTAAGGGAAATGGATGTAGTTTGCCTTTTACTATGCACTTGTTGTTTCATTCATTTTGGTGCTTTAAAATAAATGTGCGCGTTTATATTTGTGTGTGTGTGTGTATATATATATAATGTGTGTATATATATGTATATGTGTGTGTGTATATGAATGTATGTGTATAGGTGTGTGTGTGTATATGTGTATGTATGTATGTAAGTGTGCATATAAGCGTCTCAGACACTTGGGCAAATAAAGGATTGACGAGCACGAAATTTGGGTCTGTGTCCTGTTTGAATATATATATATTCCCACACAACAAGAAGCGCATCACGGACTGCAAAGGAAAGTGCTGTAGGTTTCAATAAATTCCTACCTGTTTTTGAATCCGGAGCTGTGTCCCGCTTACTTTCAACGGAGGGTGAGCATTGGATTTTGTATGTTTCCGGTTGGCTGAGACCGGTGGGGGCACGCACTCTCGGTCAGGAGCACCGCACCATTACAGCAAAACAAACTTGGACAGTACGAGGAGTACAAGGTGCGGCGCCCCCCCAGCGAAGACATTGCCCGCGGGTGATTGGTTTCCGCTATGGGGAGAGAGGAGGTGGCATTGCGCTACCCGATAGGATGAAAACGCAGGTGGTGACGGAACATCACTTTCCTGGCTGCATTGCTAGGATGTATGGAGCAGTGCCGAGGGAAGGGGACATCCCGAGAGGTTGTTTGGAACTCCGCTATTAAGCAGGGAATCCACACTGGACTACACATCCCAAGATGCAATCCGCCAGGCGCTACAGCGCTAACACCTGCAGATGGGAGGAGGAGCCGTGAGACCGCCCTAGAGGGAGGGGTCCCCCCATTGAGGTGCAGGACTGTCCTAAAAGGAGTGGTCAGCGATCCGAAGCCCACACGAATTGCCAGCAGCCTGTGACATCGGCACTGAAGACGGCCAAGACGGCCAGAAACGCGTCTGCCCACACAACAAGAAGCGCATCACGGACTGCAAAGGAAAGTGCTGTAGGTTTCAATAAATTCCTACCTGTTTTTGAATCCGGAGCTGTGTCCCGCTTACTTTCAACGGAGGGTGAGCATTGGATTTATATATATATATATATATATATATATATATATATATATATATATATATATATATATATATATATATATATATATATATATATATATATATATATATATATATATATATATATCCATATCCATCCTACTGGCAGTCGCCAGTAGATAGTAATAGTTAGGATCTTGTTTCTATTCAAACTCATTTTTTCTTTTGCCAATATCTTTGGCGCCCTTTGACGATTCTTAGCGAAATTTTCAAAACTAATGGCCCTCTCAATTCAGCTGCTGTTGAAAGTTTTGAGATGATTCGTTAAGCAGGGGCAGAGAAAAAGGGGGTTTCCCAATACACATTTTCTCCATGTTAATTTCCATAGGAAACTTTAGACACGGCTACAGCCCGAAGTGCTGAACGGAATTACACCAAATTTGGGGGGAAATTAGCTCTTGGTCCAAAAAGCTCTATTGTGGTGTAAATCCGTTCAGTAGTTCCTTAGAAATTTCAATATTTCTCAGAAATAACTGAGGCCGCGGATGATTCGCAAACCCTCCCGATCTCGTGCTGGAGATCTGTTTGGCTGCCAACAGTTCCAACCAGGAAGTGTTGGCATCCATGTTGTGACTCAGTTGAACCGAGTCACGATAAAAAAGATAAAAAAACATTTTTAAAAACATGAAAAGGGGACATCTGTTACCTCCAGTAAGCCCCACACAGTGGGATTGCTGAGAGGTGGTAGGACGCCACGCCTCTTTTTACACCACTCTGCTAACGAGCCTCTTGGCTCACTGCTAGTGGGGTGATGAGGTCCTCCTGAGGACCTCAGGACGCGCCACTAGGCGCATTTGCAGAGTGTTGTAGAATGGTGCATGGCCTGTGACCACCTCTCAGCAATTAAGGTGTGTGGGACGTACTGGAGGTAACCGGTAGGCTAGTTGTTCCCTAAGGACCCCCAGCAACAAAGGGGACTTCATCTCCCAACCAAGTGAACGCCAGGAGGTGCGTTTGCAGATTGGTGGACAAAGGTGGGCAAGACCTGGTATCACAGCTCAGAAATCCTGCTGTGTGTAACTTACTGGAGGTAATATATGGGGTAGTTGGCCCCCAAGGACATCCTTGGCGGCCACCTACCCCTTCTGTTAGGTGGAGATTGTGCTCTCCGCTTAAATGTTAGAGTGAACAAGCCTAATCCTTCTGAGGATAATAAGCGTGCTACGCTCGTTAAATGCCTGCCTAGCATGAGTCTGAAATAAATACTGTGGCCAGGTGTAGCGGTGACCTGGACTCAAGCGTGCACTGCTTTATGTGTTATACTTCAATGGTATTAAACATATATTTCCAACTAGTGAGTATTCAGATCGCTGTGTTTATTTTTACGAATTATTCTTGGTTGTTTTTCACACAACATATAAACAACAACTTGCGTTGAACAATAAAGTTGATGAACAGTTAAACTATCACTGTCAATATTTACAATCACTCCATGAAAGTTATAATCGCCCAATGTATTTCAGGATGGGCAGTCCCTTCGTCAGGGGAAAACCTGTTAATACAAACAAAAAAAGGCAAATCATGCATTTAAATGGTTCAACCAACAGCCGCAAAGAAGAAGTTGCATCCAAATTCTAAAAGTACACCAGTTTAATGAATTCATGCAAAAGTGAAGACTGCGCTATTTTTAAGCTCTGCACACCAACATGGTGTTTAATATTCACACCAGAAATGGGTTCAAAAGTGCTTCCACCACCTAAAAAGACCATCTTACTAAGACTCCACGATATACCAGCAAATGGGGGAAAGGACGCGCACTTATACATGCCAAACTTGCACATGAAGTCCACTGATTCAAAATCCTTGTGGGGCTACGTAACATGCCATATCTGAAAACAACATGATTGACAATCTGTAAACTAAGGACTTTAATATACTCGATGTATACTAATCAGTTCATGCGTGAACGGTCCTTACCGGCTGCCAGTACTCATGAGGCTTCCTGGTAATCTACGCAAGTCAAACGAAGCCGCAAAGCAAGGTGGTGTGTCAATCTGTGGAAAGAAGCCTCAGTTATAAAATTGCACACGTATGCCAACATACCAACATCCCAACCTCCGCAATCTGCTAAATCTTACCGGAAATTGGGTCAAGTTTGTGACAAGTCCACAACGATACAAAGTTTACCAAGTAATGCCATATACTGAATTTGAAACCGAATAAATCTTGCAAGACCATCAGCTGAGTAGACAACAGAGCGCCATTTTGTATGGTATACTCAAGAATGACAGGACAATGGTCCCGTTTATTACAAACTTCCAAGAACACTGTACAATCAATACTCAACATCTTGATGTTTCGCTAAAGAACCAGTGGGTCAACATCCTTACTCATTTGGAGCGACCATCTTGAAGCAGTACGATCCTGTGCAAATAAAGAAACCTAAGACGCTCAACTTATGTGAGTGAACATACACATGCTGCGGTGATCAGGGTAGCTAAAAATTAGTAATGTCACAAGATTTGTTGAATTTTGCACAGAATACTGGCTGGAAAGCAGACATGTCTCAAGTTAACACCATGAGCATCCCAATTTCAGATTTGATATTCAATACATACAACGGAAGTTGATCTTTCAATTATAATAAAACAATACACATCAAATATTCTTAGGTGACAATGTGTGCTTAGTAACATGCTAAATTTCAAGCGCCCCTGTGTGGTGGTATGTAACTAAGGTGTAACCATGTGGATGTGATGTCACCTACTGACTTAGAGGAAGCATGCCATTTAGAATTTATCATTGAGGCCTTATTGCATAAGAGTATTTAATTTCTTGATCCAAAATTCCTCGCTTTGCAGTAGTCTCTTGGAGTTGTCCATTCCCTCAAGCTTTGGTACCTGTTCCATGATTTGGAATTTTAATTGGGCAATGGTATGGTGACATTCTTCCCAATGTGTTGCCACGCTTGAGTTAGGATTCTTATTCCTGATCTTACTTTTGTGTTCTGCCAAGCGTGTCTTGATCTTGCTTTGTTTTCCCCACATAGAGTAGACCTCAGGGACATTTACCACGTTTGTGGAATTGCAGTCGGTGGATTAAGTCAATTTGATCCGTTCACCTGTTCTGGGGTGTAATAAATTGTCTCCTAAAATAACATTATTGCAATGAATGCAATTCCAGCATTTCATAGTACCTCCTTCTTCTTTGTTAGAATTTCCTTAAGATTCCTCGCCCTTGGAAAGGGGAAGAATGTTTTCTCTTTGAAAAAAACATGAAAATCTGGCTCTTCTTCTAGAAGTTCCCATCTATTACAAATTATCTTTTTAACCATGCTAAAAACTGTTGAATATTTTGAAACAAACACTGCCCTACTGGACTCCTTTTTAGGTTGTTTTTCAAGGAAATGCTCTTTAGTGTGAGATATGGCTCGTACTTTGTTTCTCTCCAATATTACAATAGGGTACCCTTTTTCCAGGTAGTTCTTCTCTTGTATTGCCATGGTTTCTTCGCATGTCTTAATTTCTGAAGTTATACGTCATGTTCTTAAAAAGTGGGAATATGATACATTTCTAACCAATGTAGGAGGGTGGAAACTTTGGAAAATTAGTGAGTTAGCTCTTCCAAAGTTTGCCGTAATCAGTTCCATTCTTTTTGCTTTGCTTGTCACTGATAGCACAGGGATGCCTAAGGGTAGCCAGGCGCTTTTTAAATACTTATTAACCCTTTCGCTGCGGCGGCAATTCCGCCGCAGCGCTAAGGGGGTGGGCCGGCGGGCGGCGCTCCGACGCTTATGACGGAACCGCTCCGTCATGGCTCTCGGGTGGGCTGTGCTTGTGACGGAGCGGTTCCGTCATGGCCCCACCCGTTCTTTAGAACGTCAGCCCAGGCGCGAAATCAGGGCCGCACAGGCGTGGCGAGCGGGCCATGACGGAACCGCTCCGTCACCAGCACAGCCCACCCGAGGGCCATGACAGAGCAGTTCCTTCATAAGCGTGGGAGAGGTTATTAATAATATCTGTTCCTGGCAGTGGGTTTTTTGTACATGCGTGTGCTTATTTTGTTAGAGACCACTTCTATCCAGACATCTGAATATGCCAAACCACTCTTCTGTAGGCAGTGAGCGAACTGGATCCTCGGATCTTGAGCATTTAATGTTCTGATGTTTTCAATCAAGGTGTCTTCTGTGTTATTCCAAATCAGAAAAATGTTGTCTATAAAGCGCCGAAAATAGATCAATCCAGCCTGCCAAACTGGGTTAGCAAGGATGTGATCATGCACAAACTTGGCCATAAACTTGTTGGCGTATGCCGGTACCCTGGTGAAGCCCATGGATGTTCCATTTAATTGTAAGTAGTAGTTTTTATTCTACTCAAAATAACTGATTTAAACAAAATTACAGTAATTCGTGACAAAGTGCTTCGAAGTGTTCATGTCTGGTTTTCTAAGTAGAGCCCATTCAACTGCCTCCAGGCCTTGTGCATTGGAAATGGACGTGTAAGGTGACACCACGTCTATGGTGCATAGTAGCCAATCCTCCTTTCCAGATTCAGACAAGGGTGTAATTTTCCTCAAGAAATCCTTGGTATCCTCTATATATGACTCCCAGCCTTTCACAATGGGTTGGAGTTGAGCGTCTATATAGCGTCCAGGTGTTTCAAACAAAGACCCGCAGCCTGATACAATGGGTCTACATGGGGAATCTGTCAAGATTTTTTGTATCTTCAGTAGCATGTATATTTTGGGTCGTCTAGGAAAACGAATGGTCAAAAACTGCTTGGTGGTCTCATCAATCCAAATCTATTCAACCGCTTTATTCAAAATGTTATCTAAATGATTGCCAATTTCTGTTGTCTGATCCATCTCCAGTCTGCTGTAAATGGCCGTGTCATTGACATGTTCATTAACTTTGGATTCATAGAAGCTCAAATCCATCATCACGAGGCCACCTCCCTTGTCTGCGTTTCGGAAAATGATCTCATTGTTCTTTGCCAAACTGTGTAATGTGCTGTATTCCACACGACTAAGATTACTCCGTATGTTCTTGGCCAGTGTGTAGTTTAGTTTTCCCGAGGTCTTTCTTCACTAGTGTTTTAAATGTGTCCAAGGTTTTGTGTGATATTGGAGCCATAAACGTGCTTTTGAGTTTAAAGAAGTACCTTCAAATTCCTTTGTCGTGGGTATTATATTTGTGAAAAAAATTTTGAGTCTTAATATTCTCATTCATTTGAAAAATGAGACCTCGCTTTCCAGAGCTGTGCTGTTATACGTGTGTACAAAAGAAGTCCCTTTGTTCTAAATTATTCTTGTGCCGGAGTTAAATGGCTTAATGAAATATTTATTATGAGACTTTGTTTTGACTCCTTAATCCTTTCTTCAACTTTTCTTTTTCTTTTTCCTCCAACTTTGTTTTAAGCCAAGGTTTGTCGCACTTGAGGTGTGTCCGGAGGTTGTAAGTCTCACCATGTTTCTGCACCTCTTGCTTCTTTCTGCTCTCTTGCTTCTTTCTGCACCCCTCTTGCCACTTTCTGCACCCCTCTTGCCTCTTTCTGCATCTCTCTGGGCTCTTGTGTGTTGCAGTTATTTCAGCTAACTATAATGGCTGAAGTTCTCTGTTTTATACGAGTGAAATCTCAGCCTAACTATAACGTTCCTGTAACCTGTTTTTTTGTGTGAATATGTGTGTGTGTGTGTATATATATATGTATATAAGTATATATATATACCATATGGCTCCCTTCCTCTCCCGTTAGGCGCTGCTTTTTTTGGCCGCGTTGCTCCTGCAGTTGAGCCCAACTGCTATTAATTTCAACAAGGTTCCCCACTTCGGGGGAAGTATGGAGTCGCAAATGAATGGAATCGTTAGCTCGTTATAGTAAAAGAACTTTGTTTTATTCCATCAATCCAAGGGGTATCAAAAAGCAAAACAACCAACGCGTTTCGACCGTGATCAAGACAGCGGACGCTGTCGAAACGCGTTGGTTGTTTTGCTTTTTGATACCTCTTGGATTGATGGAATAAAACAAAGTTCTTTTACTATAACGAGCTAAGGATTCCATTCATTTGCGACTCCATACTTCCCCCGAAGTGGGGAACCTTGTTAAAAATATATATATATATATATATATATATATATATATATATATATATATATATATATATATATATATATATATACACACACACACACACACACTGACGAAGCCTGTAAAGGCGAAACGCGTCTGTTGGGGTGAGGGGGGTTTGGAGCTAATAAATCTTTAAACTGGATACCAGCCACTTTTTTCTGAAAACCAGCACATGGACACAGGATCGTGTAGCAATATATATATATATATATATATATATATAATTCACAAAGGTGCCCAAAGCATCAAGAAGGAACACACCTGCGCCCTAGCACTCCAGCGTGTTCATGCAGCTCACCAAAATGCCCCATTTACATATTAATAGCCGACGCGTTTCGAGGCTCTCAGCCTCTTCTTCTCGGGCTGCCAAACAACACATTGGAAAGCTCGCAACGATTTCTTTCTTTGACTTTATGTATTTCCATAACCCCCCAATGGGCGTATGCTAAGTGCAGAGTCCATAGTGCATTGTGGGGCTTGGAGTCACAATTGCGAGTCTAATTATCAACTTTCAGTAAGTTCCGAAGTGTTGTTTTAATTAAAGCATATTTTTTCCTTTAGTAGGTTTAGGTTCCTTAAGATGAGCTTATTTCCAGCATATCTGGCGCAGTGCTCCACGGAGGTGAATTGTTCAGCTCCACAGCCTCTTTTAGTTTTCAAGATGGTGCCCTTCTCCACGGCAGGACGGCCGAGTAACAGATTATTCAACAAAGGTGCCCAAAGCATCAAGAAGGCACACGACTGCGCCCTCGCACTCCAGCGTGTTCACGAAGCTCACCAAAATGCCCCATGTACATATTAATAGCCGACGTGTTTCGAGGCTATCAGCCTCTTCTTCTCGGGCTGCCAAACAACACATTGGAAACCAGCAGCAGACCATTGGGCCTATTCACACATTGAGGCCTACTGCTCAGGGAAAGGACGCTGTTCAAGAAATGCCCCCAGTGTGGAGAAAAATTCCCGCACAGTGACCATCACAAGGTCTGTAACCTGTGCTTATCACCAGAACACAACGATTCCAGCTGTCCAGCCTGCGCATCCTTTCAATCCAAGAAGACCATTCGGGATCGGAGGGCCCGTTGACTCATCATCCAGAGATCAGCTCCGGTACAGGTAGACCTCTTCGACGAGGGTCCAAATGTCCCAGAGGAAGATTCCGAAGATCTCAAAATCGTATCTTGGGCAGATGACTCCGATGACTTCATACCTTCGGGTCAACGCACGAGTACTAATGCCCCTTCCCCAACACCCAAATCGAAGGCAAAGGTCAACACTCCTCCTCCAGGGCTCAGTCGTGACCGAAAGACTACTTCAGAAGCCCCGCCTTCGAGCAAAGAAGAAAATTCACAAGCCTTCCGGTAGCTCGGGACTGAGCAAACTGCATGTGCCGATATCACCAGCTCCCTCGGCACCGAAACTGAAAGAAGTCCAGGATCCGAAATCCACTCAGAAACAGTCGACTCCAAAAGACAAAACGGCTCCGAAAATAATAAAGCCTGCTTCCGACGCTTCCAAGCCGACAAAACCAGCTTCGGCTCCAAAGCCAAGATCTTCGGAGCCAAGACCTACACCAAAAGACTCTGCCACAACTCCGAAGGCTAAGGATAAAGAAAAGCAACAACCACGCTCGGAACCGAAAAAATCGGCACCGAAAGCGGTTCCTGAAGAAGAGCTATTTTCACCCTGATCCTAGACAGAAAAAGATCTATATTAACCCAAGGATAGGACATGTTTCTACAGTGCCAGACAGAAAGAGGAAGTTAGATACAGCACCTCTGCCTCCAGTGCCTGTAAAGGAGTCTGCCACATCACCTATGCACACTTCTTCTCCTATACCTCCCTCTATTCCACCTCCTCTTCCTTCACCTCCTCAAAATTCTCCTCAGTTTTCACCACAACATACACCTCCTCATAATGATGATGATGATATTATGGGGGAGAGGACAACCCAAATGACCCTTTGAACTACCCAACAGTTCCACCTGACTGGGAGTACCCAATCCCTTAGGATGTACCAGATATCCCTGACCCACATACATACCCATCCAAACCATCTCCTCCAGAACATATTGGGCTTGGACTCAATAGAGCTGCCATCCATCATGGGGTCACAATGCACTCACATGAGGCAGAAGATGATTTTTTACTAGACACTTTTGAACAATCCCAAGTCACTTCAGATAATACCTATGATCAAAGGGGTCATTAAGCATGCGCCAGAAGTGTTTAAATATCCTGTACCTGCTAGGATCATAAACCCCAGAATAGAAAAGAAATATAGGCCTGCTCCTGGGGATCCTGCCTACATTAAAGGACAGCTACCTTTAGAATCCCTAGTTGTTTCCAATGCTAGAAAAAGAGCAAACTCCCAAACCTCAGGTGAAGCGCCATCTCCTGATAAAGAGTCAAAATTATAGACGCTTCAGGCAAGAGAATAGCTGCCCAGGCAAGCAACACATGGCGCATAGCTAACACACAAGCCCTCCCCGCAAGATACGACAGGGCTCATTATGATCAGTTAGAAACACTCTTACAGCATCTACCTGGCCAATATAAAGCACAAGCAAATTACCTTATCCAAGAGGGTAAGCTAATTTCTAATGCTTTCATCAAGTGCGCACCTGATGCAGCAGACACTGCATCTAGAGCATGGGTACTCACAAACTTTCTCTCGGGGGCTAAATTTACAGTGTGGTTTGTGTCCGAGGGCCGCACCGGTGGGGGCGGAGTTAGAGGGGGCAGGGCTAGAGCAACAAAAAAACTGTGACCATGAGGTTGATCACAGGTCCCTGCAGCGGACGCCTTCATCCACTAAGCCACCAGACCCGGCATACACACATCTCTCTCTCTCTCGTTCCGTCTCTCTCTCCCTCCCTCTCTCCCTCCCCCTCTCTCTCTCTCCCTCTCCCTCTCTCTCTCTCTCTCTCCCTACCTATCTCTCTCCCTCTGTCTCACTCACTCTGCCTGTATCACTCCCTCTCTCCCTCTGTCTCAATCACTCCCTCTGTCTCATTCACTCTGACTCTCTCTCTCTCTCTGTCTCTCTCCCTCTGTTTCCCTCTCCCTCACTCTGTTTCCCTTCCCTCTGTCTCCCTCTCCCTCCTTCCCTCTCCCTCCTTCCCTCTGTCTCCCTCTCTATCCTTCCCCCTCCCTCACTCTGAGGTCTCCCTCGCTCTGAGGTCTCCCTCGCTCTGAGGTCTCCCTCGCTCTGAGGTCTCCCTCGCTCTGAGGTCTCCCTCGCTCTGAGGTCTCCCTCGCTCTGAGGTCTCCCTCGCTCTGAGGTCTCCCTCGCTCTGAAGTCTCCCTCGCTCTGAGGTCTCCCTCGCTCTGAGGTCTCCCTCGCTCTGAGGTCTCCCTCGCTCTGAGGACTCCCTCGCTCACCCTCTGTCTGCCTCTGTCTCCCTCCCTCGCTCTCCCTCCCTCGCTCTCCCTCCCTCGCTCTGCCTCCCTCGCTCTCCCTCGCTCTGCCTCTGTCTCCCTCTCTCTCCCTCCCTCGCTCTCCCTCGCTCTGCCTCGGTCTCCCTCCCTCGCTCTCCCTCGCTCTGCCTCGGTCTCCCTCCCTCGCTCTGCCTCGGTCTCCCTCCCTCGCTCTGCCTCGGTCTCCCTCCCTCGCTCTGCCTCGGTCTCCCTCCCTCGCTCTGCCTCGGTCTCCCTCCCTCCCTCGCTCTGCCTCGGTCTCCCTCCCTCGCTCTGCCTCGGTCTCCCTCCCTCGCTCTGCCTCGGTCTCCCTCCCTCGCTCTGCCTCGGTCTCCCTCCCTCGCTCTGCCTCGGTCTCCCTCCCTCGCTCTGCCTCGGTCTCCCTCCCTCGCTCTGCCTCGGTCTCCCTCCCTCGCTCTGCCTCGGTCTCCCTCCCTCGCTCTGCCTCGGTCTCCCTCCCTCGCTCTGCCTCGGTCTCCCTCCCTCGCTCTGCCTCGGTCTCCCTCCCTCGCTCTGCCTCGGTCTCCCTCCCTCGCTCTGCCTCGGTCTCCCTCCCTCGCTCTGCCTCGGTCTCCCTCCCTCGCTCTGCCTCGGTCTCCCTCCCTCGCTCTGCCTCGGTCTCCCTCCCTCGCTCTGCCTCGGTCTCCCTCCCTCGCTCTGCCTCGGTCTCCCTGCCTCGCTCTGCCTCGGTCTCCCTCCCTCGCTCTGCCTCGGTCTCCCTCCCTCGCTCTGCCTCGGTCTCCCTCCCTCGCTCTGCCTCGGTCTCCCTCCCTCGCTCTGCCTCGGTCTCCCTCCCTCGCTCTGCCTCTGCCTCCCTCCCTCGCTCTGCCTCTGCCTCCCTCCCTCGCTCTGCCTCTGCCTCCCTCCCTCCCTCGCTCTGCCTCTGCCTCCCTCCCTCCCTCGCTCTGCCTCTGCCTCCCTCCCTCGCTCTGCCTCTGTCTCCCTCCCTCGCTCTGCCTCGGTCTCCCTCCCTCGCTCTGCCTCGGTCTCCCTCCCTCGCTCTGCCTCGGTCTCCCTCCCTCGCTCTGCCTCGGTCTCCCTCCCTCGCTCTGCCTCTGTCTCCCTCCCTCGCTCTGTCTCCCTCCCTCGCTCTGCCTCGGTCTCCCTCCCTCCCTCGCTCTGCCTCTGTCTCCCTCCCTCCCTCGCTCTGCCTCTGTCTCCCTCCCTCCCTCGCTCTGCCTCGGTCTCCCTCCCTCCCTCGCTCTGCCTCTGCCTCCCTCCCTCGCTCTGCCTCTGTCTCCCTCCCTCGGCCTCTGTCTCCCTCCCTCGCTCTGCCTCTGTCTCCCTCCCTTGGCCTCTGTCTCCCTCCCTCGCTCTGCCTCTGTCTCCCTCCCTCGCTCTGTCTCCCTCCCTCGCTCTGCCTCTGCCTCCCTTCCTCGCTCTGCCTCCCTCCCTCGCTCTGCCTCTGCCTCCCTCCCTCGCTCTGCCTCTGCCTCCCTCCCTCGCTCTGCCTCTGCCTCCCTCCCTCGCTCTGCCTCTGCCTCCCTCCCTCGCTCTGCCTCTGTCTCCCTCCCTCGGCCTCTGTCTCCCTCCCTCGCTCTGCCTCTGTCTCCCTCCCTTGGCCTCTGTCTCCCTCCCTCGCTCTGCCTCTGTCTCCCTCCCTCGCTCTCCCTCCCTCGCTCTCCCTCCCTCGCTCTCCCTCCCTCGCTCTCCCTCCCTCGCTCTCCCTCCCTCGCTCTCCCTCCCTCGCTCTCCCTCCCTCGCTCTCCCTCCCTCGCTCTCCCTCCCTCGCTCTCCCTCCCTCGCTCTCCCTTCCTCGCTCTCCCTCCCTCGCTCTCCCTCCCTCGCCCTCCCTCGCCCTCCCTCCCTCCCTCCCTCGCCCTCCCTCCCTCTCCCTCCCTGTCCCTCCCTCGCTCTCCCTCGCTCTGCCTCTGTCTCCCTCTCTCTTCCTCCCTCTGCCTGTCTCTCTCTCTCCCTCCCTCGCTCTCCCTCGCTCTGCCTCTGTCTCCCTCTCTCTTCCTCCCTCTGCCTGTCTCTCTCCCTCCCTCGCTCTCCCTCGCTCTGCCTCTCTCTCCCTCTCTCTCCCTCGCTCTCCCTCGCTCTGCCTCTCTCTCCCTCTCTCTCCCTCCCTCGCTCTGCCTCTCTCTCCCTCCCTCGCTCTCCCTCGCTCTGCCTCTCTCTCCCTCTCTCTCCCTCCCTCGCTCTTCCTCTCTCTCCCTCCCTCGCTCTCCCTCGCTCTGCCTCTGTCTCCCTCCCTCTGCCTCCCTCGCTCTCCCTCGCTCTGCCTCCCTCGCTCTCCCTCGCTCTCCCTCGCTCTCCCTCGCTCTCCCTCGCTCTCCCTCGCTCTCCCTCCCTCGCTCTGCCTCCCTCGCTCTGCCTCCCTCGCTCTGCCTCCCTCGCTCTGCCTCCCTCGCTCTCCCTCGCTCTCCCTCGCTCTGCCTCCCTCGCTCTCCATCGCTCTGCCTCCCTCGCTCTCCATCGCTCTGCCTCCCTCGCTCTCCCTCGCTCTGCCTCCCTTGCTCTGCCTCCCTCGCTCTCCCTCCCTTGCTCTGCCTCCCTCGCTCTCCCTCGCTCTGCCTCTGTCTCCCTCCCTCGCTCTCCCTCGCTCTGCCTCTGTCTCCCTCCCTCGCTCTGCCTCTGTCTCCCTCCCTCGCTCTCCCTCCCTTGCTCTCCCTCCCTTGCTCTCCCTTCCTCGCTCTCCCTCCCTCGCTCTCCCTTCCTCGCTCTCCCTCCCTCGCTCTGCCTCCCTCGCTCTGCCTCTGTCTCCCTCCCTCGCTCTCCCTCGCTCTGCCTCTGTCTCCCTCCCTCGCTCTGCCTCTGTGTCCCTCCCTCGCTCTGCCTCTGTCTCCCTCCCTCGCTCTGCCTCTGTCCCCCTCCCTCGCTCTGCCTCTGTCCCCCTCCCTCGCTCTGCCTCTGTCTCCCTCCCTCGCTCTGCCTCTGTCTCCCTCCCTCGCTCTGCCTCTGTCTCCCTCCCTCGCTCTGCCTCTGTCTCCCTCCCTCGCTCTGCCTCTGTCTCCCTCCCTCGCTCTGCCTCTGTCTCCCTCCCTCGCTCTGCCTCTGTCTCCCTCCCTCGCTCTGTCTCCCTCCCTCGCTCTGCCTCTGCCTCCCTTCCTCGCTCTGCCTCGGTCTCCCTCCCTCGCTCTCCCTCGCTCTGCCTCGGTCTCCCTCCCTCGCTCGCTCTGCCTCGGTCTCCCTCCCTCGCTCTGCCTCGGTCTCCCTCCCTCGCTCTCCCTCGCTCTGCCTCGGTCTCCCTCCCTCGCTCTGCCTCGGTCGCTCTCCCTCGCTCTGCCTCGGTCTCCCTCCCTCGCTCTCCCTCGGTCTCCCTCCCTCGCTCTCCCTCGGTCTCCCTCCCTCGCTCTCCCTCGGTCTCCCTCCCTCGCTCTCCCTCGGTCTCCCTCCCTCGCTCTCCCTCCCTCGCTCTCCCTCCCTCGCTCTCCCTCCCTCGCTCTCCCTCCCTCGCTCTCCCTCCCTCGCTCTCCCTCCCTCGCTCTCCCTCCCTCGCTCTCCCTCCCTCGCTCTCCCTCCCTCGCTCTCCCTCCCTCGCTCTCCCTCCCTCGCTCTCCCTCCCTCGCTCTCCCTCCCTCGCTCTGCCTCTGTCTCCCTCCCTTGGCCTCTGTCTCCCTCCCTCGCTCTGCCTCTGTCTCCCTCCCTCGCTCTGTCTCCCTCCCTCGCTCTGCCTCTGCCTCCCTTCCTCGCTCTGCCTCCCTCCCTCGCTCTGCCTCTGCGCTCTGCCTCTGCCTCCCTCCCTCGCTCTGCCTGTGCCTCCCTCCCTCGCTCTGCCTGTGCCTCCCTCCCTCGCTCTGCCTCCCTCCCTCGCTCTGCCTCTGTCTCCCTCCCTCGGCCTCTGTCTCCCTCCCTCGCTCTGCCTCTGTCTCCCTCTCTTGGCCTCTGTCTCCCTCCCTCGCTCTCCCTCCCTCGCTCTCCCTCCCTCGCTCTCCCTCCCTCGCTCTCCCTCCCTCGCTCTGCCTCTGCCTCCCTCCCTCGCTCTGCCTCCCTCCCTCGCTCTGCCTCTGCCTCCCTCCCTCGCTCTGCCTCTGTCTCCCTCCCTCGGCCTCTGTCTCCCTCCCTCGCTCTGCCTCTGTCTCCCTCTCTTGGCCTCTGTCTCCCTCCCTCGCTCTCCCTCCCTCGCTCTCCCTCCCTCGCTCTCCCTCCCTCGCTCTCCCTCCCTCGCTCTCCCTCCCTCGCTCTCCCTCCCTCGCTCTCCCTCCCTCGCTCTCCCTCGCTCGCTCTCCCTCCCTCGCTCTCCCTCCCTCGCTCTCCCTCCCTCGCTCTCCCTCCCTCGCTCTCCCTTCCTCGCTCTCCCTCCCTCGCTCTCCCTCCCTCCCTCGCTCTCCCTCGCTCTCCCTCCCTCGCCCTCCCTCGCCCTCCCTCCCTCTCCCTCCCTCTCCCTCGCCCTCCCCCACTCTCCCTCGCTCTCCCTCGCTCTGCCTCTGTCTCCCTCCCTCGCCCTCGCTCTGCCTCGGTCTCCCTCCCTCGCTCACTCTGCCTCGGTCTCCCTCGCTCGCTCTGCCTCGGTCTCCCTCGCTCGCTCTGCCTCGGTCTCCCTCCCTCGCTCTGCCTCGGTCTCCCTCCCTCGCTCTGCCTCGGTCTCCCTCCCTCGTTCTGCCTCGGTCTCTCTCCCTCGGTCTCCCTCCCTCGCTCTCCCTCGGTCTCCCTCCCTCGCTCTCCCTCGGTCTCCCTCCCTCGCTCTCCCTCGGTCTCCCTCCCTCGCTCTGTCTCCCTCCCTCGCTCTGCCTCTGCCTCCCTTCCTCGCTCTGCCTCTGCCTCCCTCCCTCGCTCTGCCTCTGCCTCCCTCCCTCGCTCTGCCTCTGCCTCCCTCCCTCGCTCTGCCTCTGCCTCCCTCCCTCGCTCTGCCTCTGCCTCCCTCCCTCGCTCTGCCTCTGTCTCCCTCCCTCGGCCTCTGTCTCCCTCCCTCGCTCTGCCTCTGTCTCCCTCCCTTGGCCTCTGTCTCCCTCCCTCGCTCTGCCTCCGTCTCCCTCCCTCGCTCTGCCTCTGCCTCCCTTCCTCGCTCTGCCTCCCTCCCTCGCTCTGCCTCTGCCTCCCTCCCTCGCTCTGCCTCTGCCTCCCTCCCTCGCTCTGCCTCTGCCTCCCTCCCTCGCTCTGCCTCTGCCTCCCTCCCTCGGCCTCTGTCTCCCTCCCTCGCTCTGCCTCTGTCTCCCTCCCTTGGCCTCTGTCTCCCTCCCTCGCTCTGCCTCTGTCTCCCTCCCTTGCTCTCCCTCCCTCGCTCTCCCTCCCTCGCTCTCCCTCCCTCGCTCTCCCTCCCTCGCTCTCCCTCCCTCGCTCTCCCTCCCTCGCTCTCCCTCCCTCGCTCTCCCTCGCTCGCTCTCCCTCCCTCGCTCTCCCTCCCTCGCTCTCCCTCGCTCGCTCTCCCTCCCTCGCTCTCCCTCCCTCGCTCTCCCTCCCTCGCTCTCCCTCCCTCGCTCTCCCTCCCTCGCCCTCCCTCGCCCTCCCTCCCTCTCCCTCCCTCGCCCTCCCTCCCTCGCCCTCCCTCCCTCGCCCTCCCTCCCTCTCCCTCGCTCTGCCTCGCTCTGCCTCTGTCTCCCACTCTCTTCCTCCCTCTGCCTGTCTCTCTCTCTCCCTCCCTCGCTCTCCCTCGCTCTGCCTCTCTCCCTCGCTCTCCCTCGCTCTGCCTCTCTCTCCCTCTCTCTCCCTCCCTCGCTCTGCCTCTCTCTCCCTCCCTCGCTCTCCCTCGCTCTGCCTCTCTCTCCCTCTCTCTCCCTCCCTCGCTCTGCCTCTGTCTCCCTCCCTCGCTCTCCCTCGCTCTGCCTCTGTCTCCCTCCCTCTGCCTCCCTCGCTCTCCCTCCCTCTGCCTCCCTCGCTCTCCCTCGCTCTCCCTCGCTCTGCCTCCCTCGCTCTGCCTCCCTCGCTCTGCCTCCCTCGCTCTGCCTCCCTCGCTCTCCCTCGCTCTCCCTCGCTCTCCCTCGCTCTGCCTCCCTCGCTCTACATCGCTCTGCCTCCCTCGCTCTCCCTCGCTCTGCCTCCCTTGCTCTGCCTCCCTCGCTCTCCCTCGCTCTGCCTCTGTCTCCCTCCCTCGCTCTCCCTCGCTCTGCCTCTGTCTCCCTCCCTCGCTCTGCCTCCCTTGCTCTCCCTTCCTCGCTCTCCCTTCCTCGCTCTCCCTCCCTCGCTCTCCCTTCCTCGCTCTCCCTCCCTCGCTCTCCCTCTGTGTCCCTCCCTCGCTCTGCCTCTGTCTCCCTCCCTCTGCCTCTGTCTCCCTCCCTCGCTCTGCCTCTGTCTCCCTCCCTCGCTCTGCCTCTGTCTCCCTCCCTCGCTCTGCCTCTGTCTCCCTCCCTCGCTCTGCCTCTGTCTCCCTCCCTCGCTCTGCCTCTGTCTCCCTCCCTCGCTCTACCTCGCTCTCCCTCCCTCGGTCTCCCTCCCTCGCTCTCCCTCCCTCGCTCTGCCTCTGTCTCCCTCCCTCGCTCTGCCTCTGTCTCCCTCCCTCGCTCTGTCTCCCTCCCTCGCTCTGCCTCTGCCTCCCTTCCTCGCTCTGCCTCTGCCTCCCTCCCTCGCTCTGCCTCTGCCTCCCTCCCTCGCTCTGCCTCTGCCTCCCTCCCTCGGCCTCTGTCTCCCTCCCTCGCTCTGCCTCTGTCTCCCTCCCTCGCTCTGCCTCTGTCTCCCTCCCTCGCTCTGCCTCTGTCTCCCTCCCTCGCTCTGCCTCTGTCTCCCTCCCTCGCTCTGCCTCGGTCTCCCTCCCTCTCCCTCCCTCGCTCTCCCTCGGTCTCCCTCCCTCGCTCTGCCTCTGTCTCCCTCCCTCGCTCTGCCTCTGTCTCCCTCCCTCGCTCTGCCTCTGTCTCCCTCCCTCCCTCGCTCTGCCTCTGTCTCCCTCCCTCCCTCGCTCTGCCTCTGCCTCCCTCCCTCGCTCTGCCTCTGCCTCCCTCCCTCGCTCTGCCTCTGTCTCCCTCCCTCGGCCTCTGTCTCCCTCCCTCGCTCTGCCTCTGTCTCCCTCCCTCGCTCTGCCTCTGTCTCCCTCCCTCGCTCTGCCTCTGTCTCCCTCCCTCGCTCTGTCTCCCTCCCTCGCTCTGCCTCTGCCTCCCTTCCTCGCTCTCCCTCGGTCTCCCTCCCTCGCTCTCCCTCGGTCTCCCTCCCTCGCTCTCCCTCGGTCTCCCTCCTTCGCTCTGCCTCGGTCTCCCTCCCTCGCTCTGCCTCGGTCTCCCTCCCTCGCTCGCTCTGCCTCGGTCTCCCTCCCTCGCTCGCTCTGCCTCGGTCTCCCTCCCTCCCTCGCTCGCTCTGCCTCGGTCTCCCTCCCTCTCTCGCTCTGCCTCGGTCTCCCTCCCTCGCTCTCCCTCGCTCTGCCTCGGTCTCCCTCCCTCGCTCTCCCTCGCTCTGCCTCGGTCTCCCTCCCTCGCTCTCCCTCGCTCTGCCTCGGTCTCCCTCCCTCGCTCTCCCTCGCTCTGCCTCAGTCTCCCTCCCTCGCTCTCCCTCGCTCTGCCTCGGTCTCCCTCCCTCGCTCTCCCTCGCTCTGCCTCGGTCTCCCTCCCTCGCTCTCCCTCGCTCTGCCTCGGTCTCCCTCCCTCGCTCTCCCTCGCTCTGCCTCGGTCTCCCTCCCTCGCTCTCCCTCGCTCTGCCTCGGTCTCCCTCCCTCTCCCTCCCTCGCTCTCCCTCGGTCTCCCTCCCTCGCTCTCCCTCGCTCTCCCGCCCTCGCTCTGCCTCGGTCTCCCTCCCTCGCTCTCCCTCCCTCACTCTCCCTCGCTCTGCCTGTCTCCCTCCCTCACTCTCCCTCGCTCTGCCTGTCTCCCTCCCTCACTCTCCCTCGCTCTGCCTCTGTCTCCCTCCCTCGCTCGCTCTCCCTCACTCTGCCTCGGTCTCCCTCCCTCGCTCGCTCTCCCTCGCTCTCCCTCCCTCGCTCGCTCTCCCTCGCTCTGCCTCGGTCTCCCTCCCTCGCTCTCCCTCGCTCTGCCTCGGTCTCCCTCCCTCGCTCTCCCTCGCTCTGCCTCGGTCTCCCTCCCTTGCTCTCCCTCGCTCTGCCTCTGTCTCCCTCCCTTGCTCTCCCTCGCTCTGCCTCTGTCTCCCTCCCTCGCCCTCGCTCTGCCTCTGTCTCCCTCCCTCGCTCGCTCTGCCTCTGTCTCCCTCCCTCGCTCTCCCTCGGTCTCCCTCCCTCGCTCTCCCTCGCTCTGCCTCGGTCTCCCTCCCTCGCTCTGCCTCGGTCGCTCTCCTTCGCTCTGCCTCGGTCTCCCTCCCTCGCTCTCCCTCGGTCTCCCTCCCTCGCTCTCCCTCGGTCTCCCTCCCTCGCTCTCCCTCGGTCTCCCTCCCTCGCTCTCCCTCGGTCTCCCTCCCTCGCTCTCCCTCCCTCGCTCTCCCTCCCTCGCTCTCCCTCCCTCGCTCTCCCTCCCTCGCTCTCCCTCCCTCGCTCTCCCTCCCTCGCTCTCCCTCCCTCGCTCTCCCTCCCTCCCTCGCTCTCCCTCCCTTGCTCTCCCTCCCTCGCTCTCCCTCGGTCTGCCTGTCTCCCTCGCTCTCCCTCCCTCGCTCTCCCTCCCTCGCTCTCCCTCCCTCGCTCTCCCTCGGTCTGCCTGTCTCCCTCCCTCGGTCTCCCTCGGTCTGCCTGTCTCCCTCTCTCGCTCTCCCTCGGTCTGCCTGTCTCCCTCCCTCGCTCTCCCTCGGTCTGCCTGTCTCCCTCCCTCGCTCTCCCTCGGTCTGCCTGTCTCCCTCCCTCGCCCTCGCTCTGCCTCTGTCTCCCTCCCTCGCCCTCGCTCTGCCTCTGTCTCCCTCCCTCGCCCTCGCTCTGCCTCCCTCCCTCGCCCTCGCTCTGCCTCGGTCTCCCTCCCTCGCCCTCGCTCTGCCTCGGTCTCCCTCCCTCGCCCTCGCTCTGCCTCGGTCTCCCTCCCTCGCCCTCGCTCTGCCTCTGTCTCCCTCCCTCGCCCTCGCTCTGCCTCGGTCTCCCTCCCTCGCTCGCTCTGCCTCGGTCTCCCTCCCTCGCTCGCTCTGCCTCGGTCTCCCTCGCTCGCTCTGCCTCGGTCTCCCTCGCTCGCTCTGCCTCGGTCTCCCTCCCTCGCTCTGCCTCGGTCTCCCTCCCTCGCTCTGCCTCGGTCTCCCTCCCTCGTTCTGCCTCGGTCTCCCTCCCTCGTTCTGCCTCGGTCTCTCTCCCTCGGTCTCCCTCCCTCGCTCTCCCTCGGTCTCCCTCCCTCGCTCTCCCTCGGTCTCCCTCCCTCGCTCTCCCTCGGTCTCCCTCCCTCGCTCTCCCTCGGTCTCCCTCCCTCGCTCTCCCTCGGTCTCCCTCCCTCGCTCTCCCTCGGTCTCCCTCCCTCGCTCTCCCTCGGTCTCCCTCCCTCGCTCTCCCTCGGTCTCCCTCCCTCGCTCTCCCTCGGTCTCCCTCCCTCGCTCTGCCTCGGTCTCCCTCCCCCGCTCTGCCTCGGTCTCCCTCCCTCGCTCTGCCTCGGTCTCCCTCCTTCGCTCTGCCTCGGTCTCCCTCCTTCGCTCTCCCTCGGTCTCCCTCCCTCGCTCTCCCTCGGTCTCCCTCCCTCGCTCTCCCTCGGTCTCCCTCCCTCGCTCTCCCTCGGTCTCCCTCCCTCGCTCTCCCTCGGTCTCCCTCCCTCGCTCTCCCTCGGTCTCCCTCCCTCGCTCTCCCTCGGTCTCCCTCCCTCGCTCTCCCTCGCTCTCCCTCCCTCCCTCGCTCTCCCTCGCTCTCCCTCCCTCCCTCGCTCTCCCTCGCTCTCCCTCCCTCCCTCGCTCTCCCTCGCTCTCCCTCGCTCTCCCTCCCTCGCTCTCCCTCGCTCTCCCTCGCTCTCCCTCCCTCGCTCTCCCTCCCTCGCCCTCCCTCCCTCGCTCTCCCTCCCTCTGCCTGTCTCCCTTGCTCTCCCTCCCTCGCTCTCCCTCCCTTTGCCTGTCTCCCTCCCTCGCTCTCCCTAGGTCTGCCTGTCTCCCTCCCTCACTCTCCCTCGCTCTGCCTCTGTCTCCCTCGCTCTCCCTCGCTCTGCCTCTGTCTCCCTCCCTCGCTCACTCTCCCTCCCTCGCTCACTCTCCCTCCCTCGCTCACTCTCCCTCCCTTGCTCTCCCTCCCTTGCTCTCCCTCCCTCGCTCTCCCTCCCTTGCTCTCCCTCCCTCGCTCTCCCTCCCTCGCTCTCCCTCCCTCGCTCTCCCTCCCTCGCTCTCCCTCCCTCGCTCTCCCTCCCTCGCTCTCCCTCCCTCGCTCTCCCTCGGTCTCCCTCCCTCGCTCTCCCTCGCTCTCCCTCGCTCTGCCTCCCTCGCTCTCCCTCGCTCTGCCTCTGTCGCTCTCTCCCTCTGTCCGACTGTCTCCCTCCCTTTTCTTCCCTCTACCTTCCTGCCTATTCTTCTGTCACCCTCTTCATTTTATCCTGCCTGTGTGTGCCCGGGCTTAGACAGCTTCTGGGCACACGCACACAGCCGCACCCCTGCACTTCACAGGTCTTTAAAAGACCGTTCAAACGTTAATGAGGCTTTGTGCGCCCCTGCAGCCCCTCTCGGACTATGACAGGAATCGCCCGGCCCCCACAGAGCAGCAGAGTATCAGAGTTGCGCTGCCGGGGTGTTTGCTGACACTCTTAAAAAAAAAAATACGGTAAAACACGGGCACGATGTCTGCGCGGGTAGCCAGGGAAGGCTTGCCAGGCCGCCGGAGGCCCGCGGGCCGTACTAAGAGTACCCGTGATCTAGAGCAATGAACACTAGTGTCCTCCTTAGACGCCATGCATGGCTACGCATCTCAGGCTTTAAGCAAGAGGTGCAAACTACCATCTTAAATCATCCGTTTAACCAAAAGCAGCTTTTTTGGGCCAGCTGTAGACACAGCACTTAAAAAAATTAAAAAAAAGACACTGACACTGCCAAATCTATGGGAGCTTTATAGTCCCCACAAACATGAGGCTTCTTTCGTCGCCCCTTCTATAGAAGAGGCTCCAAACAAGCTGGAGCAGACAATTCAGCTTCCTTTAAAACCAATACGCAAGCATCCTCCAATAGGGGATATTTTAGAGGAGGCTACAGAGGCAACAACAGCAAGGGAAGAGGTAGAGGTAATACCAACAATCTAACCTCTCCCACCACACAACAGTGACTTCCTTCCGCTCCCACAACAGCATTCCACTCCTGTCGGGGGAGACTAACACAGTTCCTCCCTGTCTGGAATTCTATCACAACAGACAAGTGGGTAAGACCGATTATCCAGTATGGTTACTGCCTTGAACTTTCAGCTACCCCTCCACATCTACCACCCAGACAGCGTCCAATGTCTACAGAACGTCTTACTCTGCTCAAACAAGAGGTTCTCTCATTGCTTCAAAAGGACGCAATAGAGATAGTTCCATTACAACATCAAGGGACAGGGGTTTACTAGCTGTATTTCCTAATACCCAAGAAGGACGGGACACTAAGACCAATTCTCGGCCTCGGGCACCTCTATCTGTATAGACGCTCAGATCATTTTCATATGATCACTTTACAAGTGCTCCCATTGTTGCAACAAGGCGATTTCCTTCCTACACTAGAACTCAAGGACGCCTGCTTCCACATTCCCATACATCCTTCTCACAGGAAGTATCTAAGGTTTGTACTAGAAGGACAACACTATCAGTTCAAAGTCCTTCTATTCAGGGTCATTACTGCACCAATAGTGTTTACAAAGTGCCTAGTAGTAGTAGCAGCACACCTCAGAAAACAACACATCCATATCTTCCCATATCTACACGAATAGCTCATAAAAGCCACGTCATTCAATCATGGTGTCCAACACACATCTCCGACAATTCAAACATTGCACAACTTGGGGTTTACAATCAACTACACCAAGTCGCATCTCCAGCCCTCTCATGTACCTCAATACCTTTGGCTACAATAAACACTTCTACAGCTCTGGCTTATCCCAGTCCAGCCAGGATACAGAGCATTCATGCCTTAGTCACAAGGTTTCAAGACCAACACTCTCTCCCAGCCAGTGTTCATGCAACTAATAGGCATGTTGGCATCTTGCATTTTTATTGTACCATATGCAAGACTGCAAATCGCCCATTGCAAGAATGTCTAGCACATCAGTGGAACCAGGCTCAAGGAGAACTTACAGACCTGGTGTTGGTGGACAGCCGCACACATCGCTCTCTGCAGTGGTGGAACACCAAAAACATGTCCAGAGGGTGGCCGTTCCTCGACCCTGTTCCACAGATAGTACTTACAACAGACTCATCCCTGACAGGATGGGGAGCCCATCTCCTATACCATACAACTCAGGGAAGATGGACCACTCAACAAAGTGTTCCACATCTATCACCTGGAGCTGCTAGCAATATTCCTAGCACTGAAGTCCTTCCAAGTACATGTACAGATCAAAGCTGTCCTGATCCGGACGGACAACATGACAGCCATGTACTACATTCAAAAACAAGGAGGCACACATTCTCTGGAACTGTCCCAGCTTGCACAGAACATTTGGAGATGGGCCATGCCACAAAAAATCTATCTACTAGCAGAACACCTTCCAGGGGTTTATAATCAGATTGCAAATCTGTCAAGTCGACGGACACAACAGATTCACGAATGGGAACTACATTCAAAAGTTCTTTTACCATTCTTTCACAAGTGGGGTCACCCAGACATAGATCTGTTCGCCACACACGAAAACGCAAAATGCCCAACCTTCCCCGCCATGTTTCCACAACCGCTGTCCAAAGGCAAGGCGATATGGATGAACTGGTCAGGCAGATTTGCATATGCTTTTCCGCCACTCCCACTAATGCCACTAGTTTTGCGAAAGCTACAACAAGTCTCTCAAAATGATCTTAGTAGCTCCCACATGGGCACGGCAACCGTGGTTCACAACGCTGCTAGAACTCTCTATAGTTCCACACCAAAGACTGTATCTGACACCATCCATGCTAACGCAGAACCATGGAGATATCAGACCTCCAGATCCTAGTCAACTGAATCTGGCGATCTGGCTCCTGAAGTCTTAGAGTTTGGTTACCTTAACCTGCCACCAGACTGTATGAATATCATTAAGGAAGCCAGAAAACCTACTACTAGAGCTTGCTATGCTGCAAAATGGAAAAGATTTTCCATTTACTGCACCAATTATCAAATTGATCCCCTGGATGCTTCCATCCAGAATATCATCTGCTACCTTCTACATTTACAAAGATGTAATCTAGCATATTCATCTATACATCTACATCTTGCAGCCATTGCTGCGTACCTACAAAATAGACATCTGTCATTATTTAGAGTGCCTGCAATTAAAGCGTTTATGGAAGGATTAAAAAGAATCATTCCTCCTAGGTTACAACCCTCTCTAGTGTGAAACCTAAACATTGTTCTTACCAGGCTCATTGGACCACCTTTTGAACCTATACACAAATGTGAACTACAATTCCTCACATGAAAAACAGCTTTCCTTATTGCTATTACCTCTCGTAGGCGAGTGAGTGAGATTCAAGCTTTCACTATAGAAGAACCATTTTTACAATTACACCGTAATAAAGTGGTCCTAAGAACAAATTCCTATCTAAAGTCATTACTCCTCTACATCTAAACCAATCAGTAGAGTTGCCAGTGTTTTTTCAAAACCCGGACTCTGTAGCAGAAAGAGCTCTATACACCCTTGAAAATATCCCTTCTCTATTACATTGACAGGACCAAATCCTTTTGCACAACAAAACAGTTGTTTGTAGCTTTCTCTCCACAAAAAGGCAACCCCATATCTAAAGCTGGAATTGCAAGGTGGATTGTAAAATCCATACAAATATGCTATCAAAAAGCAAAACTTACATTAACAATTCCTCCTGGAGCGCACTCCACACGCAAACTAGGAGCCTCTATGGCTTTCTTAGGGAACATTCCCCCAGAAGACATCTGCAAGGCAGCAACATGGTCTACAACACATACCTTCACTAAACACTATTGTGTTGATGTACAAGCCAAGCAGCAAGCTGCTGTAGGCCAAACTGTCCTCAAAACTCTCAAACTACTGCAACAGATACATGTCACCACCGCTAGGGGAGAGACTGCTGTATAATCGATGCTCAGTGTGAGATCTTCAGCTCATTTGCCTCAAACGGAAAATGCTACTTACCAGTATGCGTCTGTTCTTGGCATGTAGAGCTGCAGTCTCACACGCCCATCCGCCTCCCTGGGACTTGTATCTGTTCCAGTTCTATCTTGCTTAGATATACATGCATGGATATCCCTTTATCTTTCTACTAACTCCATCATTTCCCATCAGGGCGAAAAACTATGTAAGGATGGAGTGGTTGCCCATGCGCACTATCGTCCAAGGGGGGTGTCACCTATCTCGTGACTACAAAGACTTCTTCAAAGACAACAATAACATGCAGTCATCCGAGCCCAACACCAGGTGGCGATCTAATGCTCCGTGTGAGACTCTGCAGCTCTACATGTCAAGAACAGATGCATACTGGTAACTAACATTTTCCTTCAACGTACTCATGGTAACCAGACGTGTTTCGGCAAACGCCTTTATCGATAGTAACATGCCGTGCACAAAACGGCCCTCTTTATGTCTATTACAAATTACTTAACATAGAGAATGACATTGCCGCCGACAATGTGTCAAGGGTCCTCCCCTGTAGAGGAGGATGGAAGTCCACAGGAGCAAAGATGAATGTCCCACACACTTCCAAACAGCAACGACCCAAGTGAGAAGAGATAACTCACTCAGTCAGTTGCTCCCAAAAAGTGTGGGGGGAATTTCCCAGGGAGTATACCACTCTCCCCCAGCAGGGACGATGTAGCTGCAGTCTCGATGGCAGGAGATGGCTGTAATCAAACATACAACAGAACTAAACTCGCTAGTAGTTTGCAGGACTAGTACACAAGTGTTCAACATAGAATTCCACTTACCTCACCAGGTGAGCGTCCGAGCATAAGCGAGTAGTCAAAGTCATGAACCAGGAGGGAATGAAGGGAACCTGGATGACTACTCAGCAAGGTATACCTCCAAGCAAGAAGGTAAACAATTCCAGTCTTGCTCCTAAACTGAAAACAGAGCAAGTGTGGGCCACCAGAGCAGCAGATGACACTCGTATCACTTATGGAGCTAAGGACAAAGTGACACGGCAATAACTCCCACTTCCGACTCATAAACTAAAGACAGAGCGGAGTGGGTAAACAAGGAACACACAACAAGCACGAATATACACACCTCGTCCGACTCTTGGAACTTATGATGGAGCGGAGCGGGTGTACACTCAACGAGACAACACACGGAGTACGCACAATGCGTCCAACTCGTAAACTGAAGACCGAGTGGAACGCGTAGACAAATACAAACACAAACGCTAATGCCCAGAGAAAGCCTCCATCCACTCAATAACTCCAAAATGCGTGCTCTGGAGCACGTCAGGGCAATCAAAAATGGCGACATGACGTATCCTGCAGCACCTCATTTTAAGGCAGAACATAGAGGTGATAGATCCCTCTTAACCTTTTTTGCTCTTGATCATGTACCGTTAAATCCAAGCAATGGAGACAGGGTGAGCAGTCTAAGAAGATTAGAATTGGGGTACATTATCGATCTTCAGACAAATGCACCTGGCAGCCTTAATTCCCATGAAGAACTTGCTGTACATTTGGGTGAATAGCTGCGTAAATCCTTTAATTCTATGGCCGTGGAATTATAAGTAATCTTATGGGATCTAATTTTAAAAGTCATGAATTCTTGAAGTTTCTGAAGTTTTGAAAGAATTTAAAATGGTGTGGGTGGAAATGGGATCTTGGAAAGATGGAGAAAATGTTTTAATGTTTTTTGATGGATTTATAGAGAAGGCTTTTATTGCGAAGGCATTTTATCTGAAA